>NC_069500.1:25705774-25813274 GCF_027579735.1 Bombina bombina | reverse complement strand
ATTGTGCGTGGACAGACATGATACGATGTAGCGTATCATGTCCGCCACACATTAGATAATGCCGACACTATTGGCATTTATCATGTGCACCAGAAGTTCTTGAGATCTGCTGTGCAATACAAGCCCCCCTGCAGATTTGTGGCCTATCGGGCCGCTAGCAGGGGGTGTCAATCAACCCGATCGTATTCGAGCAGATGGACAGGTTATGGAGCAGGCTGAAGGCTCGCTGGAAACATGGGGCATCAAGCTCCGTACGGAGCTTGATAAATTGACCCCTATACGTGTGTTATATATGTGGATATGTACTTAAATATTTTGCGCATTGATATATGTAAAATATGCACTGAACGAGGTCATATAAATGCGCACAATAATATTATATTTCATTACTGCAGAATTCCTGTATAGTGAGTTTTCAGAAAGTGAAATGAGTGTTGCAGTTGTAAGCTTTTCGATTGACAACTTTAGAAAAATGACTAGATGCAAGAAATGTTCAATAGGTGATAATAATATAACATACACAATGGAAAAATATTTCCCTAAACATAGAAGGGGATATACACTGTGGAACAGGATAGAAGAAACTAAATCCTGACAAAGATGGTGAGGAGGGTACGACGGATATCGGGGCAGAAGCGGACATGAAAACAATGGCCTCTATTTAACAAAGTCTGCCGGACCTGATCCGACAGTGCGGATCAGGTCCGCCAGACCTCGCTGAATGCGGTGAGCAATACGCTCTCCGTATTCAGCATTTCACCAGCAGCTCACAAGAGCTGCTGGTGCAATGCCGCCCCCTGCAGACTCGCGGCCAATGGGTCGCCAGCAGGGAGGTGTCAATCAACCCGATCGTACTCGATCAGGTTGATTTGCGGCGATGTCTGTCCGCCTGCTAAGAGCAGACGGACAGGTTATGGAGCAGCGGTCTTTGTGACCGCTGCTTCATAACTGCTGTTTCTGGCGAGTCTGAAGGCTCGCCAGAACATGTGCCCAGAAACCTCACTACGGAGCTTGTTAAATTGGCTGCCAATGTCTCAATCGCTTTAACGATTAGCGCTACAGAATTTGGCAGCGCTATACAAATAAATGGTAATAATAATAATAATAACGATTTTAATCGTTGCCAAAAAAATTTGAGGACTCTCATTCTCAGTTATGTGAAAAAAATGTAAGTACTTTACATAAATATTGTTATACACATTTTAAATTAAAGTGTTTAGTGAGTTAAGGTTACGTCTGACTGCCTCTGTAAACATACATATAACACGTCTGATGTGTGCATTTTGTTTGCACCGGTTTGTCTACAACCTTTTGTCACATAAAAAGCGTTCACACTGTAATGCTGTGATTTAGTAAATCACTAGACTCCATAATCAGCTGTTATTAACATCTATAAACATATGTTATCTACACCAAATAGCATTTTACTTGCTTTATACATTTACTAATTTAAATATATTGGGCTTTGCAACAACTACAAAAAAAGATCAAAATAGAATGAAAATTTTAAAATTAATATATTGAATTTTTCAGTTCAAAACAGAAGAGCACCACGATACCTGCGTCCTATCATTGAAGAAGCCCCTAGCGATGCGGATTCAGAGCCTCTACCAAGAGAGAGAGAGAGAGAGAGAGAGAGATCCATACATATCTATAGATATATACAGATATCTGTAGATCTACATAGACAGTCTATGTAGATCTACAGATATCTTTATATATCTACAGATTTAACTATCTGTATATATATATATATATATATATATATATATATAGATAGATAGATAGATAGATAGATAGATAGATAGATAGATAGATAGATAGATAGATAAATAGATATAGATATATAGATATAAATAGATATAGATATCTAGATATATCGATAGATAGAAGTAGATATCTATAAATCTCCATAGATTCATATAGGTTGATAGATAGTTAAATAAATACATATATATATATATTGTATAAACACATCAACAAGGGGTGGGGGATCTGGAGGAGGCTGATGAAGTGCTAGACAACAAGAGGAAGCTGCATGTTAGTTCTTTTTAAAAAATATATTGATTAATCTTGAAAATGATTTATTTTTACCAGCGACAGATGATGGCACTTGCATGCAAGAGGAGGAAGCTTCATGTCATTTCTTTTTTGTTTTAAATAAGCTTTTCAGACATCTATTATATAACAGATAGCAGATAGACAGATACATTAGTAGAAGATGATAGATACACAGATAGATAGACAGTCAGACAGACAGACAGACAGACAGACAGACAGACAGACAGACAGACAGACAGACAGACAGACAGACAGACAGACAGACAGATAGATAGATAGATAGATAGATAGATAGATAGATAGATAGATAGATAGATAGATAGATAGATAGATAGATAGACAGATAGATGTAGACACTGGTAGATAGATACATATCTTACATATAGATTGAAACACAAATAGTTATACAGGTGGCCCTCGGTTTACGATGGTTCAATTTGCGCCGTTTCAGAATAACGCCGTTTTTTTTTGCTATTGAAAAGCATTGACTGCTATTGAAAGCATTAGCACATGCATACATTAAAATAGCCAGTAGGTGGAGCTGTCCGCTTGTGTTGCAGCAAACACATGCAAAGAAAAGCAAGCCAGACGTGATCAATGGATCACCTTTCAAAAGAACAAGATCTAGCAGCCACTTCCCTTAGCTGCAGACTCAATGCAGAGAACTGTTTGCAGAAAAAGGCAAGAAAAAACGTTTTTGTTCATTAAACTTAGTTTGATGATGATATAGTCTGTTGTGTAATTAAACACTGGCAGGCTGAAATCAGTGTATAACCAGACCTGAGCAATGGAGCCATTTTTAATGGAACAAGATCTAGCAGCCACTTCCCTTAGCTGCAGAAAAATGCAAGTAAAAAAAACGTTTTTCTACATTAAACTTAGAGTGATGATGATACAGTCTGTTGTGTGATTATTTTGTTTTTGTACATTAAACTTAGATTGATGATGATACAGTCTGTGTTTGTGTGATAATTTTATTAGGTGCGGTTTAGCAAATGTTTTTGTTTATTAAACTTAGTTTGATGATGATACAATCTATTTTATTAGGTTTATAGGTATTAGGTTTATATGTTTCACATTTAAAGTCTTCATTTCAAAGCTTTAAAAATAACGTATTAGGTGTTACTTATGTAAATTTTGAGAGGGGCCTGGAACCTAACTCCCTCACTTCACATTGACTTACATTATAAACTGGGTTTCAATTTACAACGGTTTCGATTTACAACCATTCCTTTTGGAACCTAACCCCGGCGTAAACTGAGGGCTACCTGTATTTGATACATTGAGAGACATATAGATAGATAGATGGATGGATAGATAGATTTAGACACAGGTATATATATATTTATATATAAATCCAAAGGAAAAAAGTGAATGGCTCCAGCACTGTTTCTTTTAAAAGTGAAAAAAACCTTTATTAAGGTGACATAATGAACAGACAGCAACATTTCGGGTAACGCAGACCCTTAATCATGCTATGGATTGCTCTGCAGCACAGCTTTAAATAGGCCAGATGGCTTAATTACAAACATATTAACTCCATATTGGCTAAACCTTTTTTGATCATTAATAGAAATTACTACTGCCATCTATTGGGCCAATTCATGAATTACACATGTAGAGAAACAGAATTTTTTTTTTTAAGTCTAAACAAAAATGTTAAGTACATAGGTAAAGTTAAACACATGAGCAGTGATGCAAAGTTTAATCATGACATCCAAAATTAAAATGAATATATATATGAAGAAAGATAAAATTTATAAAAACAAATGGAGATCATAATCTCCATTTAGACCTACTGGATGTAGAGTTTTTAGTTGTTGAATCCACCATACCTCTCTCTTTTTAAGTTCAAGTTCCCTATTCCCTCCTCTCCTAAGTTTAGGGATATGATCTATTATTTGGTACCTGAGTTGGCTGACAGTGTGTCCCGTTTCAAGAAAATGGGAAGAAACTGGAAGAGTTTTATCTTGGCATCTAATTGAAGATTTATGCCCACTAATCCTATCTCTAATGGGGCGTGTAGTTTCCCCTACATAGCTCCTGCCACACAGGAATTTTAATAGGTAGACTACAAAGTCTGTGTCACAGGTATAGTACCCATTAATTTCCCGAATTTTTCGGTCATTGGTTTGTGCTATGTGTTTACCTTTTATCATAGCATTACATTGTGCACAATGAAGACAGGGGTATGAGCCCTTTTGGGGGGTAGTAAGATAGGTAATCCTACTGGTGTTTGTACTGCCAATGTCAACCTTAACTAAGGTATCCCTAATATTTTGACTCGTCTGTATGAGTGTATAGGGGGTGGGCTTGAAATTCAGATATATGGGGGTTAAATTTACCCAGAAGATACCAGTGTTTTTTAATGATATTAGCAATATGATCACTATGTGTATTAAATTCTGAAGAAAAAAATATACATTTTTGTTCTTCTTTGGTTTACTACATTTCTCATATAGAGCTTCATTTTTACATCTAGGTGATCATAGATGGGGATATCCTCTCTCTTAAATTTGTTAGCCATTTCCTCAAGTCTAATTTCTTGCATATCCTTGTCCTGTACATTTCTAAAAGTTCTTATAAATTGACTTTTTGGAATGGAAGAAAAAAACTCTCTTAGGGTGGTTAACTATTATATTGCAATAAGGTATTACGATCATTTGGCTTAACATAAAGATCTGTTTTAAGAACTGAATCTTTTTGAATATGACGTGTCAAGGTAATTTATAGAGGTGTCAGAAAAATATAAGGTAAATCTCAAACTATCAGTGCTCTTATAAAGATCATCAACAAAGTCTATAGGAAGGATGTAATGGGGCCCCTCCATACGCCAAAGACATCATCTATTATAGTGAAGCCATAGCCTACATTTAGTTTTAAAGTCTTGATTGGTATAAACATTTTTCTCCTCAAATTGGCTAACAAAGATGTTGGCGTATGAAGGGGTCATATTCGAACCCATCGCAGTTTCCACGTTTTTGTAAATAAAATGAGTCCTGAAAAAGAAAATAATTGTGATATATAACAATATATTGAGTAAATCCTCAATAAAATTACTTTGTTGCAAAGAGCAGTTAGTTTCTTGTTTGAAGATCAAGGGTAGCCTGAATGCCTGCTTCGTGGGGGATACATGTGTAAAGGCTCACAACATCTAATGAGAAAATAATATCATTATCCACATCTGAAATATTAGATATTTTTTTCAACAAATCACCTGTATCTTTAAGAAAAGAGTTTTGTTTGGATGCAATAGTGATTGAGAATCTTATCTATAAAAATTGTGACGATATGTGAAAACACAGAATCTGTACTGGCGACGATAGGTCTGCCAGGGGGGGCGTTGTAATTTTTATGAATTATAATTATATTTCATATGTCTGTGAAAAAGAAATAGATAAATAGATAGATAGTGATGTCGTTGAATTTGATCAGCCGGCAAATAGTTCCCCGGCGAACATAGCTTGTTCGCGTTTGTAACGGTTGGCGAACATATGCAATGTTCGATCCGGCCCCCTATTCATCATCATTGAGTAAACTTTGACCCTGTATCTCACAGTCTGCACGACACATCTTAGCAAATCAGCAGCAGACCCCACCTCCCAGACCCTCCCAGCTCCTGGACAGCAGCCATTTAGATTCATTCGGAAGCTGCATTCTTAGTGAGGAGGAGGGACAGTGTAGCTGCTGCTGATTTAATATGGGGAAATTGATAGCTAGTCTAGTGTATTCAGTGTCCACTAACAGTCCTGAAGGACTCATCTGATCTCTGCTGTAAGGACAGCACCCAAAAAGCCCTTTTTAGGGCTAGAACATCTGTCTGTTTTTTTGTTTTTTTTTCCTGTTGTAATCTAATTGCAGTTGCCTGCCTGACAAGCCACTTGCCCTTGCCACCACTCATATCTGGTATAACAGTATTGTAAATTTTGTAAAAAAAAACTTTTTTGACTCGTGAAACATCAGTCTGCTAGTGTAATCTAATTGCAGTTGCCCTGCCTGCCAGCGTGTGTGCCAGGACCACTTGCCCCAGTGCCACCACTCATATCTGGTGTAACAGTAGTGTAAATTTAAAAAAAAAAAAACTTTTTTGACTGTGAAACATCCGTCTGCTTGTGTAATCTAATTGCAGTTGCCTGCCTGCCAGCGTGTGTGCCAGCCGCACTTGCCCCAGTGCACCACTCATATCTGGTGTAACAGTAGTGTAAATTTAAAAAAAAAATCTTTTTTTGACTGTGAAACATCAGTCTGCTTGTGTAATCTAATTGCAGTTGCAGCCTGCCAGCGTGTGTGCCAGGCCCACTTGCCCCAGTGCCACCACTCATATCTGTTGTAACAGTAGTGTAAATTTAAAAAAAAAAAACTTTTTTGACTGTGAAACATCAGTCTGCTAGTGTAATCTAATTGCAGTTGCCTGCTTGCCAGCGTGTGTGCCAGGCTCACAGCGTATACTGTGCCACCTTGCCCAGTGCCACCACTCATATCGGGTGTAAAAGTAGTGTAAATTTAAAAAAAAAACTTTTTTGACTGTGAAACATCAGTCTGCTTGTGTAATCTAATTGCAGTTGCCTGCCTGCCAGCGTTGTGTGCCAGGCTCACAGCGTTTACTGTGCCCACTTGCCCAGTGCATCACTCATATCTGGTGTAACAGTAGTGTAAAATTAAAAAAAAAAACTTTTTTGACTGTGAAACATCTGTCTGCTTGTATAATCTAATTGCAGTTGCCTGCCAGCATGTGTGCCAGGATCACCGCGTTTTACTGTGCCCACATGCCCAGTGCCACCACCTCATATCTGGTGTAACAGTAGTGTAAATTAAAAAAAAAAAACTTTTTGACTGTGAAACATCAGTCTGCTTGTGTAATCTAATTACAGTTGCCTGCCTGCCAGCGTGCTTGCCAGGCTCACAGCGTAAAAAAAATAAAAAAATTTGGACTGTGAAACATCAGTCTGCTTTTTTGTGTCAGGCTCACAGCGTATACTGTGCCCACTTGCCCAGTGCCACCACTCATATCTTGTTTAATAGTAGTGTAAGTGTACATTTAAAAACAAAAAAAACTTTTTGGACTGTGAAACATCAGTCTGCTTTTTTGTGTCAGGCTCATAACATATACTGTGCCCACTTGCCCAGTGCCACCACTCATATCTTGTTTAATAGTAGTGTAAGTGTACATTTAAAAAAAAAAACTTTTTGTACTGTGAAACATCAGTCTGCTTTTTTGTGTCAGGCTCACAGTGTATACTGTGCCACTTGCCCAGTGCCACCACTCATATCTTGTTTAATAGTTGGTAAGTGTAAATTTTTTGACTGTGAAACATCAGTCTGCTAGTGTAATCTAATTGCAGTTGCCTGCTTGCCAGCGTGTGTGCCAGGCTCATAGCGTATACTGTGCCCACTTGCCCAGTGCCACCACTCATATGTGGTGTAACAGTAGTGTAAAATTAAAAAAAAAAAAACTTTTTTTGACTGTGAAACATCAGACTGCTTGTGTAATCTAATTGCAGTTGCCTGCCTGCCAGCGTGTGTGCCAGGCCCACTTGCCCAGTGCCACCACTCATATCTGTTGTAACAGTAGTGTAAATTTAAAAAAAAAAAAACTTTTTTGACTGTGAAACATCAGTCTGCTTGTGTAATCTAATTGCAGTTGCCTGCCTGCAGCGTGTGTGCCAGGCTCACAGCGTTTACTGTGCCCACTTGCCCAGTGCCACCACTCATATCTGGTGTAACAGGTAGTGTAAATTTAAAAAAAAAAACTTTTTTGACTGTGAAAACATCAGTCTGCTTGTATAATCTAATTGCAGTTGCCTGCCAGCGTGTGTGCCAGGATCACAGCGTTTACTGTGCCCACTTGCAGTGCCACCCTCATATCTGGTGTAACTGTAGTGTAAATTTAAAAAAAAACTTTTTTGACTGTGAAACATCAGTCTGCTTGTGTAATCTAATTACAGTTGCCTGCCTGCCAGCGTGTTTGCCAGGCTCACAGCGTAAAAAAAATAAAAAAATTTGGACTGTGAAACATCAGTCTGCTTTTTTGTGTCAGGCTCACAGCGTATACTGTGCCCACTTGCCCAGTGCCACCACTCATATCTTGTTTAATAGTAGTGTAAGTGTACATTTAAAACAAAAAAAACTTTTTGGACTGTGAAACATCAGTCTGCTTTTTTGTGTCAGGCTCACAACATATACTGTGCCCACTTGCCCAGTGCCACCACTCATATCTTGTTTAATAGTAGTGTAAGTGTACATTTAAAAAAAAAAAAACCTTTATTGTACTGTGAAACATCAGTCTGCTTTTTTGTGTCAGGCTCACAGCGTATACTGTGCCACTTGCCCAGTGCCACCACTCATATCTTGTTTAATAGTAGTGTAAGTGTACATTTAAAACAAAAAAAAAACTTTTTGGACTGTGAAACATCAGTCTGCTTTTTTGTGTCAGGCTCACAAAATACTACTGTGCCCCACTTGCCCAGTGCCACCACTCATATCTTGTTTAATAGTAGTGTAAGTGTACATTTAAAAAAAAAAACTTTTTGTACTGTGAAACATCAGTCTGCTTTTTTGTGTCAGGCTCACAGCGTATACTGTGCCCACTTGCCCAGTGCCACCACTCATATCTTGTTTAATAGTAGTGTAAGTGTAAATTTTTTGTGTCAGGCTCTCGCAGTGTAAGTGTACATTTAAAAAAAATGACAGGCAGAGGCAGGCCACCCCGCAGGTGCCGTCGTGGTCGTGGTACTGTGATTCCCTTTGGCCCTAGAATAATGCCCAGTGTTCAGAGGCCACGTACCATGAACTCAAAAAGTTCTGAGGACATAGTTGACTTTTTAACACAGGACACCCAATCTTCTATAGCTTCCGCTCCAAAACCTTGATGCACCATCCTCCTCCAGCTTTATCTTCGGGCACCTCTCAAGTTACCACTCTCCTGCCTGCCGCCACCACCAACACTAGCACCACAGCCACTTCACTTGATCTGTCAGAGGAGTTATTTACACATCAGTTGGAAGAAATGAGTGATGCGCAACCATCATTGACAGAGGATGTAGATAACAGTGATATGTCTCAGTCAGGCAGCATTACAGACATTGACGTTCGGTGTGATGATGATGATGTTGTACCCGCTGCCTGCTTCCTTTGTTGATTTGTCAGATACAAGTGAAGCGGTTGACTGATGACGATGCATCCGTGGATATCACGTGGGTGCCAGCTAGAAGAGAGAAGAACAGGGGGAAAGTTCAGATGCGGAGACAGAGAGGAGGGTGGAGACGAGTTTGGAAGCAGGGGGAGGTCATCGTAAGGAGCTAGTGGCACAGTCAGACAGCATCGGCACCCGGGGTCAGCCAGACAGCACGCCAATCAACGCATGCTGTTGCCACCACCAGAATGCCGTCATCGCAGAGCTCAGCAGTGTGGCATTTTTTTTTGTGTCTGCCTCTGACAACAGCGATGCCATTTGCAACTTGTGCCAAAAGAAACTGAGTCATGGGAAGTCCAACACCCACCTAGGTACAACTGCTTTGCGAAGGTACATGATCGCACATCACAAATGCCTATGGGATCAACACATGAGTACAAGCAGCACACCAACTCAAAGCCACCATCCTCCTCCTGGTCCAGCATCTTCAGCCACGTCAACCACTGCTGTCCTCCTTGCCTCCTCTCAACCATCTGCCACTCCGTCTCTCTTCTGGAGCATTTCCTGCTCATCTGCCCACAGTCAGGTTTCTGTCAAGGACATGTTTGAGCATAAGAAGCCAATGTCACAAAGTCACCCCCTTGCCCGGCATCTGACAAGCTGGCTTGTCTGAACTCTTAGCCCGCCAGCTTTTACCATATCAAGCTGGTGGAGTCTGAGGCATTCAAAAAATTTGTAGCTATTGGGACAACCGCAGTGGAAGGTACTCGGCCAAAATTTCTTTGCACAAAAGGCAATCCCCCAACCTGTACTCGAATTGTGTTGAAAGAAGTAATGGCAATGTCTGGCACACAGTGTTGGGGCAAGGGTCCATCTGACCACTGATACTTGGTCTGCAAAGCATGGTCAGGGCAGGTATATCACCTACACTGTGCATTGGGTAAACCTGCTGATGGCTGCCAAGCATGGAATGTGTGGCTCTGCAGAGGAGTTTATGACACTGCCATGACTTGCAGGCAGGCCTGCTGCCACCTCCTCTACTCCTCCTACTCCATCCTCTTCCATAACCTCCTTGGCTTAGTCCTCTTCTGCTGCTGCGTCTTGCTCCACATCAACGGCACCCCCCCCCAGCTCCCCAGGTACTATTCCACATCCCGGATACAGCAGTGTCACACCATCTTGGGGTTGACTTGCCTGAAAGCAGAGAGTCACACTGGACAAGCACTCCTGTCCAGTGTGACTCTCTGTGGCTGACTCCACACCAACTGGAGATCAGCAAAGTGGTTTCTGACAACGGAAGTAATTTGGTGGCGGCATTGAAATTGGGCAAGTTGACACATGTGCCGTGCATGGCACATGTGTGTAATCTGATCGTACAACACTTTGTGCATAAGTACCTAGGCTTACAGGACGTCCTGAAGCAGGCCAGGAAGGGTGTTTGTGTGCCATTTGAGGCGTTTCCTACACGGCTATGGCGCACTTTTCAGATATCCAAGCGGCCAAAACAACATGCCAGTGAGGCACTTGATTTGCGACAGCCCGACACATTGAATTCAACACTCCTAATGTTCGACCGCCTGCTCCAACAAGTAAAAAGCCGTTAACGAGTATTTGTATGACCGGGGTGCTAGGACAGCCTCTGCGGAGCTGGGAATTTTTTTGCCACGTTACTGGACGCTCATGCTCAATGCCTGTAGGCTCATGCGTCCTTTTGAGGAGGTGACAAACCTAGTCAGCGACATCATACCATTTGTTTTCCTGGAGCGCGCCCTGCGAAGAGTGCTGGAACAGGCCATAGATGAGCGTGAAGAGGAAGAGTTGTGGTCACCATCACCACCAGAAACAGCCTTATCAGCATCGCTTGCTGGACCAGCGGCAACGCTGGAAGAGGATTGTGAGGAAGAGGAGTCAGAGGAGGAATGTGGCTTTGAGGAGGAGGAGGAGACCAACCACAACAGGCCATCCAGGGTGTTCGTTGTCACCTATCTGTGTACCCGTCGTGTTGTTACGTGGCTGGGGGGAAGAAGATACCTTCAGTGAGATCAGTGAGGACGAGGAATGGGACATGAGTAGCTCGGCATCCAACCTTGTGCAAATGGGGTCTTTCATGCTGTCCTGCCTGTTGAGGGACCTTTGTATAAAAAAGCTGAAGGAGAACGACCTGTACTGGGTGTCCACGCTACTAGACCCCCGGCATAAGCATAAAGTGCCTGAAATGTTACCGAATCAAGTCGGAAAGGATGCAGCAGTTCCAAAATAAATTGAAAAGTATGCTTTACACGCGTATAAGGGTGATGTCACAGCACAACAGGAATCTAACAGGGGAAGAGGTGAAAGTAATCCTCTTCCTCCCACGACCACGCCGGCAAGGACAGGACGCTTTACAGACGTGTTTTTGATGGAGGACATGCGGAGCTTTTTAAGTCCTATGCATCGCCACAGCCCTTCGGGGTCCACCCGCAGAGAACGACTCGACCGACAGGTAGCAGACTACCTCGCGTTAACTACAGATCTCGACACTCTGAGGATCGATAAATCCCTTGACTACTGGTTGTGCAGGCTTGACCTGTGGCCTGAGCTATCCCAATTTGTGATAGAACTTCTGGCCTGCCCCGCTTCAAGTGTCCTGTCAGAAAGGACCTTCAGTGCAGCAGGAGGTATTGTCACTGAGAAGAGAAGTCGCCTAGGTCAAAAAAGTCTAGATTACCTTACCTTTATTAAGATGAATGAGGGATGGATCCCGAAGGGACTGACATTGGGCGATACATTTGAGTAAAAAAGGCCTGATGAGATGAGCTGCCTTGGGCTAAAAATGGTCCACATGCTGCTGTATTTTATCTTCGAATGCTGGATGACTTGCGTCATTTATCCGCCACCAACTAGGGTTCAAGCCGCAATGTTTTAGGGCACGTTCTGCCTGGGAAACAAACATAAATTTTTCTGGCAGCTGCTACAGCAGCGGCTGCAACAATACCTAATTTTTCAGGCATGTGTACATGCCAACTTTTTCTGGCCTCTGGTGCTGCACTGTGGCTTCAAAAACAAAAAAAAAGGCACGTAACAGGGATTAAACTGATAGGAATAGTACTACTTAACACACCACTCCTATCTGGTGGCACATTAGATTGCACGCGCAGTGCCCCAAATTTGAAGTAGGAGGACCGACCAAGCATCTTTTTCCATCTCCCGGTTCCTAAAATCCATGCCTATCAGGGGACGTAACAGGGATTAAACTGATCAGAACAGTACTACTTAACACACCACTCATATCTGGTGGCACAGTAGATTGCACGCAGTGCTCTGACAAAATGCAGAAGGACATTTGGCAGATGGACATTTGGCAGACGGACATTTGGCCGACAGACAGAAAGCTAAAGAATGTTCCAATTTCGGCCGAGGGCAGATACGTTCCAGAGTGCTCTGTTCTAATCAGAGCCTCGGGCACCGCAACTGCCTCTGGGAACCTTACCATGGGTCGCAGACCGCATGTCTTGTAATTCTCTGTCTGGGAAATTATCTATCTATCAAATCTATCTATTTATCTATCAAATCTATCTATCTCTCTATCTATCGTATCTATCAAATGTATCTATTTCATCTATTGATCTATCTATCTAATCTATCTATCTATCTATCTATCTATCTATCTATCTATCAAATCTATCTATCTCATGGCCGGACTGTTATCTGACAGCCACTTGTGTTTTGGTCATGCCATATACATATCCATGCCATTTACACGTCCCCTGATAGGGGACGTAACAGGGATTAAACTGATCAGAATAGTACTACTTAACACACCACTCATATCTGGTGGCACAGTAGATTGCACGCACAGTGCCCCAAATTTGAAGTAGGAGGACCGACCAAGCATCTTTTTCCATCTCCCGGTTCCTAAAATCCATGCCATATACACGTCCCCTGATAGGGGATGTAACAGGGATTACGCTGATAGAAATAGTACTACTTAACACACCTTATAATAACGCAGAGAGAGACAATGCAGAGAGAGGAGTCTGAAGAAGAGGAGTCAGAGGAGGAAGATGGCTTTGAGGAGGTGGAAGACCAAACACAGCAGGCGTCCCATGGGGCTTGTTGTCACCTTTCGGGGACCCTTGGTGTTGTTCGTGGCTGGGTGGAGGAAGAGACCTTCAATTACATCAGTGAGTACAAGGAACGGGACATGGCTAGCTTGGTATCCAACCTTGTGCAAATGGGGAGTTTGCTGATGTGCAAATGAACTGTTTGCGATTGTTTGCGGTGCGTTAAAGGGACAGTCTAGGCCAAAATAAACTTTCATGATTCAGGTAGAGCATGTAATTTTAAACAATTTTCCAATTTACTTTTATCACCAATTTTGCTTTGTTCTCTTGGTATTCTTAGTTGAAAGCTTAACCTAGGAGGTTCATATGCTAATTTCTTAGACCTTGAAGCCCACCTCTTTTCAGATTGCATTTTAACAGTTTTTCACCACTAGAGGGTGTTAGTTCATGTTTTTCATATAGATAACACTGCTTATCTGGGAGCAGGCACTGATTGGCTAGACTGCAAGTCTGTCAAAACAACTGAAAAAAGGGGCAGTTTGCAGAGGCTTAGATACAAGATAATCACAGAGGTTAAAAGTATATTATTATAACTTTTAACGTTATGCAAAACTGGGAAAAGGGTAATAAAGGGATTATCTATCTTTTAAAACAATAAAAATTCTGGTGTCGACTGTCCCTTTAAACGGAGAGTTTGGTCTGTCAGTGTGAAGCGGGAGTAACCCTTACACTACCTGATCGATACAACATCATACCTGATGTTTTATTGCACGTTATTACAAACAATTTAGGAATGTTAGGTGATTTATGCCCTTTATGGATTAAAACCAGACTCTGCATCAACTATGTAATTTTCCATGGGAGTTTTGCCATGGATCCCCCTCCGGCATGCCACAGTCCAGGTGTTAGTCCCCTTGAAACAACTTTTCCATCACTATTGTGGCCAGAAAGAGTCCCTGTGGGTTTTAAAGTTCGCCTGCCTATTGAAGTCTATGGCGGTTCGCCCGGTTCGCCATTCGCGAACAGTTGTGGAAGTTCGCGTCTGCCGTTCGCGAACGCAAAATTTTAGGTTTGCGACATCACTATAGATAGATAGATAGATACATAGATAGATAGATATAGAAAATTGAGAGACACATAGATAAAAAAATAAATACATTGAGAGACATATAGATAGATGATAGATAGATAGATAGATATAGATAAATTGAGAGACACATAGATACAAAAATAGATACATTGAGAGACAGATAGATAGATAGATGATAGATAGATTGCGAGACATAGATTAAAAAAATAGATAAATTGAGAGACACATAGATAAAAACATAGATAAATTGAGAGACAGATAGATAGATAGATAGATAGATAGATAGATAGATAGATAGATAGATAGATAGATAGATAGATAAATTGAGAGACACATAGATAAAAAAGAGATACATTGAGAGACATATAGATAGATAGATAGATAGATAGATGATAGATAGATAGATAGATAGATAGATAGATAGATAGATAGATAGATGATAGATATATAGATAGATAGATATTGAGAGACACATAGATAAAAAAATAGATACATTGAGAGACAGATAGATAGATAGATGATAGATAGATTGAGAGACATAGATAAAAAATAGATAAATTGAGAGACAGAAAGATAGATGATAGATAGATTGAGAGACACATAGATAAAAACATAGATAAATTGAAAGACAGACAGATAGATAGATAGATAGATAGATAGATAGATGATAGATAGATAGATAGATAGATAGATAAATTGAGAGACACATAGATAAAAAAATAGATAAATTGAGAAATAGATCGATAGATAGATGATAGATTGTGAGACAGACCCTAAATAATTTATCATATTTCGCATACTTTTTTACAGTAGTGCCGGATGAACAAGTGCATTCTAATAAAAGAGAATTAATTAAATTCCTTCAAGACACAGAAAAAACACTGACAGAACTGCTGAATAAAGTACGCTCTGCGCGTGAACTGTTGGAATCATTGTAATATTAATGTGTTTTTTATTTTTATGTTCATATCTTTTAAAAAAATATTTTATTAAAAATAAATCTGTTTGGTTTCTATAACTAAAATTTGTGTCTTTTGAATTATTAATAGGTTAAAAAAGGATATAACAATCAGACATCTTCTAGAACATTGGTTGTGTTTGGGATATACAGATAAATGGCTTAGCACTCAAAGGGTTAAAGGGGATTTCAGATTTTTTGCTAAGGTTTTTAGGAAGATTTTAGGTTTATTTGCTTAGATCCAATACGATTGGGATGATTGACGGCCCCTGCTAGCGGCGGATTGGCCGCCAGTGAGTGGGTGGGAGGCATTGCACACACATTTCACCAGAAATGCTTGTGCAATGTTTAATGCCGACAGCATATTGTTCAGAACTTAACAGCTTTTGCTTAACCATTTCCATGCAAAAATAATAATAATATATATCAATATGTTTAACTGCTGAGTATCAGGTCCCTTTAAAGGCACAGTTCAACCTTGAACCATTATATGATTTTTCTGCAGTAACGTAACACACTGGATGAGTTAAAAAATTGTTTAAATGGTTTAACAACTTATTTGCCACAACTGTTTTCAATAACCAAACTCCACCCCCCCACATGTCTTATTTGATGAGCAAATCATTATTTGTTACTAGAGTAGATAAGGCTACACACTGTCATTATGTTAGCAAAATCTTCATTACTTTGCTGTTCTTATCTCTACTGAGGACAGTTAGTGACAGATATGTAGCAGGGTTAGTGCTTGTGAAGCCAGCCATGTGATCTCTTTCATTACACATAAAAATACATTTTATATAAAAATCTAAAAGTATAACTGTCCTTTTAGATATAATGTGGCCTATTTATCAAGCCGTCAACCGCAAATACGCTGGAATTCTGCAGCGTAATTGTGGAGAGCTTGATTCGCCTCATTTATCAAAGCCTACAGACCGGCAAAAGTTGAAATCTGTGACATAACATACGATCAGTCCAACAGTCCAACACAGATCGATGCTTACGTCACTACAGATTCCAAATGCAAATTCGGCACTATCTGACTACTTTTGCTAGTTAACAAATTTCTAGCAGGTACGCTCGCCACTATTCCGGCCCAGCGTACCTGGTTTTCAATCCGCCGCCCTGGAGGCGGTAGATGCGATAGGAACCAATGGGAGTCTCAAAGCAGCGAAAGCTCATGTTCGCTGCTGTCCGATATCCCATTGATTCCTATTGGAGAATAAAAGTTATGTTTACACCGAACGAACACCTTAACATGTACCCTGAGTCTAAACACCCCTAATCTGCCGCCCCCTACACCGCCGCCACCTACATTATACTTATTAACCCCTATCTGCCGTCCCGACACCACCGCCACCTACATTATACTTTTTAACCCCTAATCTCTGCCGCCCCCTACACCGCCACCACCTCCATTATACTTATTAACCCCTAATCTGCCACCCCTACACCGCCGCAACCTACATTATACTTATTAACCCCTAATCTGTCACCCCTACACCGCCACCACCTACATTATACAGAAGTCTTCACCCAGACGGCATCTTCTATCTTCATCCATCCGGCGCGGAGCAGCTCCATCTTCCAGAAATCCGACGCGGAGCATCCTCTTCTTACGACGTCTTCTTCCCGAATGACGGTTCCTTTAAATGACGTCATCCCAGATGGCGTCCCTTAGATTCCGATTGGCTGATAGAATTCTATCAGCCAATCGGAATTAAGGTTGAAAAAATCCTATTGGCTGTTGCAATCAGCCAATAGGATTGGAATAGCCAATAGAATGCGAGCTCAATCATATTGGCTGATTGCAACAGCCAATAGGATTTTTTCAACCTTAATTCCGATTGGCTGATAGAATTCTAGCAGCCAATCAGAATCTAAGGGATTCCATCTTGGATGACATCATTTAAAGGAACCTTCATTCAGGAAGAAGACATTGTAAGAAGAGGATTCTCTGCATCAAATGTCTGGAAGATGGAGCCGCTCCCCGCAGGATGGATGAAGATAGAAGATGCCGTCTGGGTGAAGACTTCTGCGGTCTTGGATGAAGACTTCGGCCGGCTTCTTGGAGGATGGATGTCGCATCTTCAAAACTGTAAGTCGATCTTCAGGGGTTAGTGTTAGGTTTTTTTAAGGGTGTATTGGGTGGGTTTTAGTTTTAGATTAGGGTTTGGGCTGCAATAAAGCTAAATACCCTTTTAAGGGCAATGCCCATCCAAATACCCTTTTCAGGGCAATGGGGAGCTTAGGTTTTTTTAGATTAGGTTTTTATTTGGGGGGTTGGTTGTGTGGGTGGTGGGTTTTACTGTTGGGGGGGTATTTGTATTTTTTTTACAGGTAAAAGAGCTGATTTCTTTGGGGCAATGCCCCGCAAAGGCCCTTTTAAGGGCTATTTGTAGTTTATTGTAGGTTAGGGTTTTTTTATTTTGGGGGCTTTTTTTATTTTCATAGGGCTATTAGATTAGGTGTAATTAGTTTAAATATTTGATAATTTCTTTTTTATTTTGTGTAACTTAGTGTTTATTTTTTTTGTAACTTAGTATTTGTTATTTTTTGTGACTTAGTTTTTTGTAACTTTGTAATTTTTAATTGTAGAATTAGGTTTTTAAATATGTAATATAGTTAATTTAAATTGTAGTTTAATGTAGTTTTAGTATAACAGTTAGGGTAGATTAATTATTAGTTTAATATAGTTTAATGTAATTGTAGTATACCAGTTAGGGTAGATTAATTAGTTTAATATAGTTTAATTTCATTTTAGTATAATAGTTAGGGTAGGTTAATTATTAGTTTAATATAGTTTAATCTAATTCTAAAGGTAAGTTTAAATTTATTATAATATAGGGATGAATTAATATTTAATATAAAGTTAGCGGGTTGTTAGGTTTAGGGGTTAATAGGTTAATTTAGTTTATGGCAATGTGGGGGCTAGCGGTTTAGGGGTTAATAACTTTATTTAGTTGCGGTGGGCTCCGGGAGCGGCGGGATAGGGGTTAATAACATAATGTAGGTGGCGGCGGTGTAGGGGGCGGAAGATTAAGGGTTAAGAACATAATGTATGTGGCGGCGGGGTCCGGGAGCGGCTGGATAGGGGTTAATACGTTTATTAGAGTTGCGGTGGGCTCCGGGAGCAGCGGGATAGGGATTAATAACATTATTTAGTTGCGGCGGGGTCCGGGAGCGGTGGGATAGGGGTTAAACAGTTTAGTATAGTGGTGGTGTTTAGTGACAGGGTACAAATAAAGCTGTGAAAAAGCCGAAGAGCAGCGAGATCGATGACTGTTAGTTAACAACAGTTCAAACAAATGTATGTCTATCAGCGCCACAATAATACCGTACAAGCTATATCTAATAGAGGCGGAGTCTCCCAACCAGACTCCGATAAGTGAAAAAATAGAATGCCGAGATACAGCGCTACACTACCCCCAAAAGAGGGTTGTGTTGCTAAAGATGGTGTCCACGACTATAGAAATATATATTAATATGAATGTATGGATAAAAATAGATCTATACTATATAAAACGTTAGAACATTAAAAAAAGGTTAAAAAAGGGTTATGGGTGTGAAATACAGTTTAGAAATACAATTCAGAAATATTATAAAATTAACAATCGTTTTATTAACATAAAATTAAAATAAAAATAGGTATCCAAACTGATGGAATGTCCCATACAATGTTCAAGGAGTACTGGCCCATACAAAATCCAATAAGTAACGTCCCATACAGAAATGTCCAAAAAAATGTATATGTGTCCAAAAATCAATTAGTGTTCCCAAAAATATAATAAGTTAAAAGTCCAAGGCTGAGTGTCTAAAAATTAAAATTCCAAAGCTGAGTGTCCCAAAAATTATGTGTTAGTGACAATCCAAATGTATATATATATAAAATATATATATATATATATATATATATATATATATTATATATATATATATATATATATATATATATATATATATGTGTACATATATATATATATATATATATATATATGTGATGTGTTGAAAACTCCAATCCAGGTGAAAAATCAATTAATTGTGAAAAAAAGATATATCTATATGAAAAAAGATAAAAAGATAAAAAAATAAAAAATAAAAAATAAAAATATAAAAATATATGAGTTGTGATCAGCAACCCATATAGGAAAAAAAATTAAAAAAATAATAATTATATATATATATATATTATATATATATATATATATATATATATATATTATATACATATATATATATATGTATATATATAATAATAAGTTGATGTAATGAAGGTGTACACCTAAAAATGTGTCCTGAAAAATAAACAAAAAAGGCTTATGAAAGCCCTTACAAATTGGTAAAACCTTATGAAGAAAAATGTATGAAAATATAAAAATCATGAAGTGCAGTAGTCAAATAATTGTGAATAGCTCCAAATAAATCCAAATGTGAATGTATAAAAAGTGCTGGGTTGATGTTCCTCTTCTCAAAGGGTTATCAATGTATTGAGATATCCTCCTGTACCTAAAAAAGTGTACAGAAAATGGACATAGTGCAATAAAATCACCATAAAAAAGCAATATAAGTATTCTACTCACCAGATATGTTCTGAGCTGCAATACCAGTATATAGCCAACGCGTTTCGGTCCTCAGGGACCTTTCTCAAGACTGGTAGCAGCTGTCTGGCTTCTACACCTTAAATGTATTCTAATAGCCAATAGAATGGTTTGTAAATATGTGCCAAAATTTTGCGCCAAAAATTTGCGGCAAAAATTTGCGCTAAAAATTTGCGCTAAGAAACACAAAGTTAGTTAATATATTAGCCCCCATCTTTAGTGTGTCCCAATTTGTGAACTTATGTTTTTACATGTTTCCATAATTTTCCTTACATGTTTCTACATGTTTCCATAATTCTATTTGTGTATCCCCTTACCGGATGTTTATACAGGATATTCATACCAACCGGAAGTGACGTTTACTTGCGGACCGGAAGTGACGCCCGTACACCTCCAGACGATCGTTAAACGTATTTGCCAGTTTTGGGCAAACTATGAGCATTTTCTTAATAACTCAATGGGGATATTGGGTACAATAATTGGGCAAGTGTCAATAATGCCTAATCGGTGGGTAAAAGTATAAATGTATCAATATGTGGAAATGTGAATCTACCAATATATAAATAAGTCTATATTGAGGTAAAAATTGTCTGAAAACACATTATAAATGTTGCCTATATAAAGATGCTCCATATAACAAATATTCCATATATAAAATCTCCTATATGAAAAAAATATATATTTAGAAATGTATAAATATATAAATATATACAAATATAAATATAAACAAATATAAACAAATGTGTTCTATATAAAAGACCATTATATAGACATCGGTATTGATAGCTCAGAATATCTGGTTAAATATAAATAAGTACAGATATATGCAGATTCATATATCGGTACTATGGTATGGGTTAACACTGTGGAAATGTGACATACTAATGTACAAAGGATTTTATAAAAAAAAAAAAATATATATATATATATATATATATATATATATATATATATATAAGATATATATATAATATATATACAATATACCCTAAATATATGCACAAAAAATGTGCAAAGATTTACATTCTTTTAAAATCTTTTAAAATGTATTGCATTGGATATCGGATTTATTCATATACACCCTATAAATATTAATAATATTACAACATACTAAAAACATAATTCCCCTACTAAAATCTAAATGGAGGGGTAAAACTCGAGAGTCTCAGTGTCTTGTGCTAGTTAAGGAGTCTGCCAATAGGTTTGGGGATGGTAAATGGACTTCCCAAAGACAGTCTAATAAATTCAAAATATATATTATAAAACCTTGTATTTTAAAACCTTATTTAAATAAAAAAAAACCTTTAGGACCTTATAAAATCCTTTAAAACTTTCTTTAAAACCATTCTAAAATTTCTTTTGTTTTAAAAAATTCTTTTGTTTTTTAAGGACTTCTTTTGATTTTTAAAAAAATCCTTTTATTTTAAAATTAAGAATGGAGCTTTTGGTTGAAACAGTCCACTTTCTTCCCATCTTCCCATATTTTCAAATGTCTTGTGGAGAGTCAGTGGGGGATAAATTTGAAGAGGAGTATTTTTGCTTCTTTTATAGTAGGTGGAATATTTCCGTATTGCTGTTTAAACCTTTGGGGAAGGTGCAGTCTAGAAGGAAGATCCACTTTGATTCTACTCTCAGAAGTTGTCTTTCAAAATCCCCCCCTCTCCAATTTTTAGTTGGTCTACTAATGCCCATCTAAGTGCTTCTTCTGTGACTGCCTTCCAAACAGACAAGTGACTCGCTAGTAGTGGCTCACACGGTTCTTGCTCCCTCCACTCCAAAATTGTAAATATGCGTGTTGGGAGAGTTTGCCAATAAAGATCTCTTGTCTCAGCACTTCTGTGTGGCCTCTTCTTAGCCCTGGGACACTGTAAAATATCATCCAAGGCCTCAATCATTGCAATTTTAAAGTCTGTAAATATGATCTGCAGTGTCTGCGAAATGTCCTCCATGGTAAAATATATAAAAATTATGCTAATAGACCCAATGTGATAATAGGGTGGTGGGAAGAAATATGTAGAGTAGCACTATTCACTACTTATAACCCAGGCTCGTTCAATTCCTGGGGGGGGAATGTGCAGCAGCCCTAGAGGTGCAGGTGAACAGAGGCCTAGTGCAGGCCATGCGGTCCGTCCCCACGTCTCTTAGCTAAGGAGCATAGGAAGCATCAATCTCACGAGATATTCTCACAAACTCTCCCAGGGTCTCCCAAGAGCCTGCAGTGCAAAACTCTGTCAATGAAATCCAGATTTGGATAGAAAATACTTTGTAGAACCCGGTGAAAATCAGGAGCTCCTCTAGAGCATGACCTTCCGCAATAGCTGTAGGCTCCGCCCCCGGAAAGAAACCTTTTAATCGTTTCCCATACAGATCTTTCATTGTGGTTTTCTGCTCATCATCCCATACTTGGTGCGCAGCTTTTTGACAGCTTTTTTGTTAAATATGGAGAGCGTATTCAGGTCCGAGGCCGCGATGTTAGGCGATGTCAGGCGAGCGTATTGGTGCCGTTGAATGCAGCACAGTTGACGGATTGATAAGTAGGCCTCAATGAGTGTATTTCCCCTTTTACAGGTGCACAATAAATTAGGGCTCCACTTATAATCTAGCCCATAGTAAATAATGGAGCCCGCTGGAAAGATTCACTAGTAGACATGTGCACGGCTAAAAAATTTGGTTCGTTTTCGGTTCGGAACAATTCGGACTTTTCGAATTTTGGTTCGGATCGAATCGGATTTGGCAAAATTTGAATAAATTTGTTTCGGATTTATTCGGATCCGAATAAATTCGTTTCGGATTTATTCTGATTCGGCTGAATTCGGTTCTATTTGGTTCCGAAATTCGGTATGTTTTAGTACACTAAGTCACTAACACCCATAAACTACCTATGAACCACTAAACCGAGGCCCCCAGACATCGCAAACCCTATAATAACATTATTTAACCCCTAATCTGCCGATCGGATATCGCCGCAACCTACATTATAACTATTAACCCCTAATCTGCTGTCCCTAACATCGCCGACCCCTACATTATAGTTATTAACCCCTAATCTGCCCCCCCCAACGTCGCCGCAATCTAACTACAAGTATTAACCCCTAATCTGCCGACCCGATATCGCCGCCGCCTACATTATAGCTATTAACCCCTAATCTGCTGTCCCTAACACCGCCGACCCCTACATTATAGTTATTAACCCCTAATCTGCCCCCCCCAACGTCGCCGCAATCTAACTACAAGTATTAACCCCTAATCTGCCGACCCGATATCGCCGCCGCCTACATTATAGCTATTAACCCCCCTCTCCAATTTTTAGTTGGTCTACTAATGCCCATCTAAGTGCTTCTTCTGTGACTGCCTTCCAAACAGACAAGTGACTCGCTAGTAGTGGCTCACACGGTTCTTGCTCCCTCCACTCCAAAATTGTAAATATGCGTGTTGGGAGAGTTTGCCAATAAAGATCTCTTGTCTCAGCACTTCTGTGTGGCCTCTTCTTAGCCCTGGGATACTGTAAAATATCATCCAAGGCCTCAATCATTGCAATTTTAAAGTCTGTAAATATGATCTGCAGTGTCTGCGAAATGTCCTCCATGGTAAAATATATAAAAATTATGCTAATAGACCCAATGTGATAATAGGGTGGTGGGAAGAAATATGTAGAGTAGCACTATTCACTACTTATAACCCAGGCTCGTTCAATTCCTGGGGGGGGAATGTGCAGCAGCCCTAGAGGTGCAGGTGAACAGAGGCCTAGTGCAGGCCATGCGGTCCGTCCCCACGTCTCTTAGCTAAGGAGCATAGGAAGCATCAATCTCACGAGATATTCTCACAAACTCTCCCAGGGTCTCCCAAGAGCCTGCAGTGCAAAACTCTGTCAATGAAATCCAGATTTGGGTAGAAAATACTTTGTAGAACCCGGTGAAAATCAGGAGCTCCTCTAGAGCATTACCTTCCGCAATAGCTGTAGGCTCCGCCCCCGGAAAGAAACCTTTTAATCGTTTCCCATACAGATCTTTCATTGTGGTTTTCTGCTCATCATCCCATACTTGGTGCGCAGCTTTTTGACAGCTTTTTTGTTAAATATGGAGAGCGTATTCAGGTCCGAGGCCGCGATGTTAGGCGATGTCAGGCGAGCGTATTGGTGCAGTTGAATGCAGCACAGTTGACGGATTGATAAGTAGGCCTCAATGAGTGTATTTCCCCTTTTACAGGTGCACAATAAATTAGGGCTCCACTTATAATCTAGCCCATAGTAAATAATGGAGCCCGCTGGAAAGATTCACTAGTAGACATGTGCACGGCTAAAAAATTCGGTTCGTTTTCGGTTCGGATCGATTCGGACTTTTCGAATTTTGGTTCGGATCGAATCGGATTTGGCAAAATTTGAATAAATTCGTTTCGGATTTATTCGGATCCGAATAAATTCGTTTCGGATTTATTCTGATTCGGCTGAATTCGGTTCTATTTGGTTCCGAAATTCGGTATGTTTTAGTACACTAAGTCACTAACACCCATAAACTACCTATGAACCACTAAACCGAGGCCCCCCGACATCGTAAACCCTATAATAACATTATTTAACCCCTAATCTGCCGATCGGATATCGCCGCAACCTACATTATAACTATTAATCACTAATCTGCTGTCCCTAACATCGCCGACCCCTACATTATAGTTATTAACCCCTAATCTGCCCCCCCCCAACGTCGCCGCAATCTAACTACAAGTATTAACCCCTAATCTGCCGACCCGATATCGCCGCCGCCTACATTATAGCTATTAACCCCTAATCTGCTGTCCCTAACACCGCCGACCCCTACATTATAGTTATTAACCCCTAATCTGCCCCCCCAACGTCGCCGCAATCTAACTACAAGTATTAACCCCTAATCTGCCGACCCGATATCGCCGCCGCCTACATTATAGCTATTAACCCCTAATCTGCTGTCCCTAACACCGCCGACCCCTACATTATAGTTATTAACCCCTAATCTGCCCCCCCCAACGTCGCCGCAATCTAACTGCAAGTATTAACCCCTAATCTGCCGACCCGATATCGCCGCCGCCTACATTATAGCTATTAACCCCTAATCTGCTGTCCCTAACACCGCCGACCCCTACATTATAGTTATTAACCCCTAATCTGCCCCCCCCCAACGTCGCTGCAATCTAACTACAAGTATTAACCCCTAATCTGCCGACCCGATATCGCCGCTGCCTACATTATAGCTATTAACCCCTAATCTGCTGTCCCTAACACCGCCGACCCCTACATTATAGTTATTAACCCCTAATCTGCACCCCCAACGTCGCCGCAATCTAACTACAAGTATTAACCACTAATCTGCCGACCCGATATTGCAGCCGCCTACATTATAGCTATTAACCCCTAATCTGCTGTCCCTAACACCGCTGACCCCTACATTATAGTTATTATTCCCTAATCTGCCCCCCCAAAGTCACCACAATCTAACTACAAGTATTAACCCCTAATCTGCCGACCGCAAATCGCCGCCACTATAATAAATGTATTAACCCCTAAACCTCCGCACTCCCGCCTCGCAAACACTATAATACATTTTATTAACCCCTAATCTGCCCTCCCTAACATCACCGCCACCTACCTACAATTATTAACTCCTAATCTCCCGCCCCCAACGTCGCCGCTATAATAAGGTTATTAACCCCTAAACCTAAGTCTAACCCTAACACTAACACCCCCTAACTTAAATATAATTTAAATAAAACGAAATAAATTTACTATAGTTAAATAAATGAATCCTATTTAAAACTAAATACTTACCTGTAAAAAAAAAACCTAATATAGCTGCAATATAACTAATAGTTACATTGTAGCTATTTTAGCATTTATATTTATTTTACAGGCAACTTTGTATTTATTTTAACTAGGTACAATAGTTATTAAATAGTTAATAACTTTTTAATAACTACCTAGCTAAAATAAATACAAATTTACCTGTAAAATAAATCCTAACCTAAGTTACAATTACACCTAACACTACACAGTAATTAAATAAATGAATCCTATTTAAAACTAAATACTTACCTGTAAAATAAACCCTAATATAGCTGCAATATAACTAATAGTTACATTGTAGCTATTTTAGAATTTATATTTATTTTACAGGCAACTTTGTATTTATTTTAACTAGGTACAATAGCTATTAAATAGTTATTGACTAATTAATAGCTACCTAGTTAAAATAATAACAAAATTACCTGTAAAATAAATCCTAACCTAAGTTACAATTAAACCTAACACTACACTATCATTAAATAAATTAACTACAAGTACCTACAATTATCTACAATTAAATAAACTAAAGTACAAAAACCCCCCCACTAAATTACAAAAACAAACAAACACTAAATTACAAAAAATAAAAAAATATTACAAGAATTTTAAACTAATTACACCTAATCTAAGCCCCCTAATAAAATAACAAAGCCCCCCAAAATAAAAAAAATGCCCTACCCTATACTAAATTACAAAAGTTAACAGCTCTATTACCTTACCAACCCTTAAAAGGGCCTTTTGCGGGGCATGCCCCAAAGAAAACAGCTCTTTTGCCTGTAAAAAAAAAACAAAATACCCCCCCCCCCCCCACATTACAACCCACCACCCACATACCCCTACTCTAACCCAAACCCCCCTTAAATAAACCTAACACTACCCCCCTGAAGATCTCCCTACCTTGAGTCGTGTTCACCCAGCCGGGCTGAAGTCTTCATCCGATGGGGCAGAAGAGGACATCCAGACCGGCAGAAGTCTTCATCCAAGCGGGGCAAGAAGAGGTCTTCCATCCATCATACAAGTACCAAAATACAAACAAACACTAAATTACCAAAAATAATAAAATATTACAATAATTTTAAACTAATTACACCTAATCTAAGCCCCCTACTAGCTATTAATATAGCTACAATATAACTAATAGTTACATTGTAGCTATTTTAGGATTTATATTTATTTTACAGGCAACTTTGTATTTATTTTAACTAGGTACAATAGTTATTAAATAGTTAATAACTATTTAATAACTACCTAGCTAAAATAAATACAAATTTACCTGTAAAATAAATCATAACCTAAGTTACAATTACACCTAACACTACACTATCATTAAATTAATTAAATAAATGAATCCTATATAAAACTAAAGACTAACCTGTAAAATAAACCCTAATATAGCTGCAATATAACTAATAGTTACATTGTAGCTATTTTAGCATTTATATTTATTTTACAGGCAACTTTGTATTATTTTAACTAGGTTCAATAGCTATTAAATAGATATTGACTATTTAATAGCTACCTAGTTAAAATAATTACAAAATTACCTGTAAAATAAATCCTAACCTAAGTTACAATTAAACCTAACACTACACTATCATTAAATAAATTAACTACAAGTACCTACAATTAAATACAATTAAATAAACTAAACTAAAGTACAAAAAAAACCCCACTAAATTACAAAAAATAAAAAAATATTACAAGAATTTTAAACTAATTACACCTAATCTAAGCCCCCTAATAAAATAACAAAGCCCTCCAAAATAAAAAAAAAATGCCCTACCCTATACTAAATTACAAAAGTTAACAGCTCTATTACCTTACCAGCCCTTAAAAGGGCCTTTTGCGGGGGCATGCCCCAAAGAAAACAGCTCTTTTGCCTGTAAAAAAAAAAACACAATACCCCCCACATTACAACCCACCACCCACATACCCCTACTCTAACACAAACCCCCCTTAAATAAACCTAACACTACCCCCCTGAAGATCTCCCTACCTTGAGTCGTGTTCACCCAGCCGGGCTGAAGTCTTCATCCGATGGGGCAGAAGAGGACATCCAGACCGGCAGAAGTCTTCATCCAAGCGGGGCAAGAAGAGGTCTTCCATCTATCAGAAAAGTACCAAAAAAACAAACAAACACTAAATTACCAAAAATAATAAAATATTACAATAATTTTAAACTAATTACACCTAATCTAAGCCCCCTACTAGCTATTAATATAGCTACAATATAACTTATAGTTACATTGTAGCTATTTTAGGATTTATATTTATTTTACAGGCAACTTTGTATTTATTTTAACTAGGTACAATAGTTATTAAATATTTAATAACTATTTAATAACTACCTAGCTAAAATAAATATAAATTTACCTGTAAAATAAATCCTAACCTAAGTTACAATTACACCTAACACTACACTATCATTACATTAATTAAATATATGAATCCTATTTAAAACTAAATACTTACCTGTAAAATAAACCCTAATATAGCTACAATATAACTAATAGTTACATTGTAGCTATTTTAGCATTTATATTTATTTTACAGGCAACTTTGTATTTATTTTAACTAGGTAAAATAGCAATTAAATAGATATTTACTGTTTAATAGCTACCTAGTTAAAATAATTACAAAATTACCTGTAAAATAAATCCTAACCTAAGTTACAATTAAACCTAACACTAAACTATCATGAAATAAATTAAATAAATTAACTACAAGTACCTACAATTAAATACAATGAAATAAACTAAACTAAAGTACCCACCACCCACATACCCCTACTCTAACCCAAACCCCCCTTAAATAAACCTAACACTACCCCCCTGAAGATCTCCCTACTGATCGGAACAGCCAATAGAATGTGAGGTCAATCTGATTGGCTGATTGGATCAGCCAATCGGATTGAACTTGAATCTGATTGGCTGATTCCATCAGCCAATCAGAATATTCCTACCTTAATTCCGATTGGCTGATAGAATCCTATCAGCCAATCGGAATTCAAGGGACGCCATCTTGGATGACGTCACTTAAAGGTACAGTCATTGAGTCGTTGGATCAAGAAAGAAGAGGATGCTCTGCGTCGGATGTCTCTTCAGGATGCTGCCGCTCCGCTCCGGATGGATGAACAGAGAAGATGCCGCCTGGATCAAGACTTCTGATGGATGGAAGACCTCTTCTTGCCCCACTTGGATGAAGACTTCTGCCGGTCTGGATGTCCTCTTCTGCCCCATCAGATGAAGACTTCGGCCCGCTGGGTGAAGACACGGTAGGGAGATCTTCAGGTGGGTAGTGTTAGGTTTATTTAAGGGGGGTTTGGGTTAGAGTAGGGGTATGTGGGTGGTGGGTTGTAATGTGGGGGGGGGGGGTATTGTGTTTTTTTTTACAGGCAAAAGAGCTTTTTTCTTTTGGGCATGCCCCCGCAAAAGGCCCTTTTAAGGGCTGGTAAGGTAATAGAGCTGTTAACTTTTGTAATTTAGTATAGGGTAGGGCATTTTTTTATTTTGGGGGGCTTTGTTATTTTATTAGGGGGCTTAGATTAGGTGTAATTAGTTTAAAATTCTTGTAATTTTTTTTATTTTTGTAATTTAGTGTTTGTTTTTTTGAACTTTAGTTTAGTTTATTTCATTGTATTTAATTGTAGGTACTTGTAGTTAATTTATTTAATGTATTTCATGATAGTGTAGTGTTAGGTTTAATTGTAACTTAGGTTAGGATTTATTTTACAGGAAATTTTGTAATTATTTTAACTAGGTAGCTATTAAACAGTACATATCTATTTAATAGCTATTGTACCTAGTTAAAATAAATACAAAGTTGCCTGTAAAATAAATATAAATCCTAAAATAGCTACAATGTAACTATTAGTTATATTGTAGCTATATTAGGGTTTATTTTACAGGTAAGTATTTAGTTTTAAATAGGATTCATATATTTAATTAATTTAATGATAGTGTAGTGTTAGGTGTAATTGTAACTTAGGTTAGGATTTATTTTACAGGTAAATTTGTATTTATTTTAGCTAGGTAGTTATTAAATAGTTATTAACTATTTAATAACTATTGTACCTAGTTAAAATAAATACAAAGTTGCCTGTAAAATAAATATAAATCCTAAAATAGCTACAATGTAACTATTAGTTGTAGCTATATTAATAGCTAGTAGGGGGCTTAGATTAGGTGTAATTAGTTTAAAATTATTATAATATTTTATTATTTTTGGTAATTTAGTGTTTGTTTGTTTTTTGGTACTTTTCTGATGGATGGAAGACCTCTTCTTGCCCCGCTTGGATGAAGACTTCTGCCGGTCTGGATGTCCTCTTCTGCCCCATCGGATGAAGACTTCGGCCCGGCTGGGTGAACACAACTCAAGGTAGGGAGATCTTCAGGGGGGTAGTGTTAGGTTTATTTAAGGGGGGTTTGGGTTAGAGTAGGGGTATGTGGGTGGTGGGTTGTAATGTGGGGGGGGTATTGTGTTTTTTTTGACAGGCAAAAGAGCTGTTTTCTTTGGGGCATGCCCCGCAAAAGGCCCTTTTAAGGGCTGGTAAGGTAATAGAGCTGTTAACTTTTGTAATTTAGTATAGGGTAGGGCATTTTTTTATTTTGGGGGGCTTTGTTATTTTATTAGGGGGCTTAGATTAGGTGTAATTAGTTTAAAATTCTTGTAATATTTTTTTATTTTTTGTAATTTAATGGGTTTTTTTTTGTACTTTAGTTTAGTTTATTTAATTGTATTTAATTGTAGGTACTTGTAGTTAATTTATTTAATGATAGTGTAGTGTTAGGTTTAATTGTAACTTAGGTTAGGATTTATTTTACAGGTAATTTTGTAATTATTTTAACTAGGTAGCTATTAATTAGTCAATAACTATTTAATAGCTATTGTACCTAGTTAAAATAAATACAAAGTTGCCTGTAAAATAAATATAAATGCTAAAATAGCTACAATGTAACTATTAGTTATATTGCAGCTATATTAGGGTTTATTTTACAGGTAAGTATTTAGTTTTAAATAGGATTCATTTATTTAATTATAGTGTAGTGTTAGGTGTAATTGTAACTTAGGTTAGGATTTATTTTACAGGTAAATTTGTATTTATTTTAGCTAGATAGTTATTAAATAGTTATTAACTATTTAATAACTATTGTACCTAGTTAAAATAAATACAAAGTTGCCTGTAAAATAAATATAAATCCTAAAATAGCTACAATGTAACTATTAGTTATATTGTAGCTATATTAATAGCTAGTAGGGGGCATAGATTAGGTGTAATTAGTTTAAAATTATGGTAATATTTTATTATTTTTGGTAATTTAGTGTTTGTTTGTATTTTGGTACTTGTATGATGGATGGAAGACCTCTTCTTGCCCCGCTTGGATGAAGACTTCTGCCGGTCTGGATGTACTCTTCTGCCCCATCTGATGAAGACTTCGGCCCGGCTGGGTGAACACGACTCAAGGTAGGGAGATCTTCAGGGGGGTACTGTTAGGTTTATTTAAGGGGGGTTTGGGTTAGAGTAGGGGTATGTGGGTGGTGGGTTGTAATGTGGGGGGGGTATTGTGTTGTTTTTTACAGGCAAAAGAGCTGTTTTCTTTGTGGCATGCCCAGCAAAAGGCCCTTTTAAGGGCTGGTAAGGTAATAGAGCTGTTAGCTTTTGTAATTTAGTATAGGGTAGGGCATTTTTTTTTTTTTTGGGGGGGGGGGGGCTTTGTTATTTTATTAGGGGGCTTAGATTAGGTGTAATTAGTTTAAAATTCTTGTAATATTTTTTTATTTTTTGTAATTTAGTGTTTGTTTTTTTGTAATTTAGTGGGGTTTTTTTGTACTTTAGTTTATTTAATTGTAGGTACTTGTAGTTAATTTATTTAATGATAGTGTAGTGTTAGGTTTAATTGTAACTTAGGTTAGGATTTATTTTACAGGTAATTTTGTAATTATTTTAACTAGGTAGCTATTAATTAGTCAATAACTATTTAATAGCTATTGTACCTAGTTAAAATAAATACAAAGTTGCCTGTAAAATAAATATAAATGCTAAAATAGCTACAATGTAACTATTAGTTATATTGCAGCTATATTAGGGTTTATTTTACAGGTAAGTATTTAGTTTTAAATAGGATTCATTTATTTAACTATAGTAAATTTATTTCGTTTTATTTAAATTATATTTAAGTTATGGGGTGTTAGTGTTAGGGTTAGACTTAGGTTTAGGGGTTAATAACCTTATTATAGTAGCGGCGACGTTGTGGGCAGGAGATTAGGGGTTAATAATTGTAGGTAGGTGGCGGCGATGTTAGGGAGGGCAGATTAGGGGTTAATAAAATGTATTATAGTGTTTGCGAGGCGGGAGTGCGGCGGTTTAGGGGTTAATACGTTTATTATAGTGGCGGCGATTTGCGGACGGCAGATTAGGGGTTAATACTTGTAGTTAGATTGCGGCGACATTGGGGGGGCAGATTAGGGGTTAATAACTATAATGTAGGGGTTGGCGGTGTTCGGGACAGCAGATTAGGGGTTAATAGCTATAATGTAGGCGGTGGCGATATCGGGTCGGCAGATTAGGGGTTAATACTTGTAGTTAGATTGTGGCGACGTTGGGGGGGGCAGATTAGGGGTTAATAACTATAATGTAGGGGTCGGCGGTGTTAGGGACATCAGATTAGGGGTTAATAGCTATAATGTAGGCGGCGGCGATATCGGGTCGGCAGATTAGGGGTTAATACTTGTAGTTAGATTGCGGCGACGTTGGGGGGGGCAGATTAGGGGTTAATAACTATAATGTAGGGGTCGGCGGTGTTAGGGACAGCAGATTAGGGGTTAATAGCTATAATGTAGGCGGCGGCGATATCGGGTCGGCAGATTAGGGGTTAATACTTGTAGTTAGATTGCAGCGACGTTGGGGGGGCAGATTAGGGGTTAATAACTATAATGTAGGGGTCGGCGGTGTTAGGGACAGCAGATTAGGGGTTAATAGCTATAATGTAGGCAGCGGCGGTATACGGTCGGCAGATTAGGGGTTAATAAAATAATGCAGGTGTCAGTGATAGCGGGGGCGGCAGATTAGGGGTTAATAAGTGTTAGATTAGGGGTGTTTAGAGACTCGGGGTACATGTTAGGGTGTTAGGTGCAGACTTAGTGTTTCCCCATAGGAAACAATGGGGCTGCGGTGTTAGGTTTTTTTTTCAGCCGAAACTCCCATTGTTTCCTATGGGGAAATGCCAAATTTTACCGAGCTAATTCGGATTTATTCGGAGATACGGCAGCTATTTCGGATTCATTCGGTAGATTCGGAAGTATTTTAATTCGGAAATCCGAATCGATCCGAATCTCCGAATTTACCGAATTTTCCGAATTTCCGAATAAATCCGAAACGAACCGCACATGTCTATTCACTAGGGGGAAACAAAGTTAGCAGAGGGCAGACTTTCAAAATCAAATACTTATAGAAATCAGCAAGATCTGCAAGGGAAAAATGTTTAGAGAATTTGCCAAGACCTGGCAAAGAACGTTCAACTGACACCATGGAAAGCCCTCTGTTTGGCCCACTATTAAGGGGCAAGAAACTCATTTTACAATAAGGAAAACAATGAGCTCTACATTTTGCACTGTACGTTTTTGCATTTGCAGTAAAGTTTTATTAGACAAGCTATTGTTTAGACTAATTTTAAAATGAATTTAAATTTCTCTATCAAAAACTATATTTGCTGAGAGATATTATTATGATATCATTGCAGTGTAATAAAAGCATTTATTTACTGTGTCTTTTTATTTCATTTACATATTTATTCTTTACAAATGATTGTAAATTAGGATTTTTTGTGAGCCCTATTATAATGTATGTGTTTCCTTTACATCCATGCAGGAATCATCTCTTAGTGAGATACACAGTTCTCATGGTAAAACTGCCTTTACAGATCTCTTCCAGGAGTTTTATAGTACTTGTGAGATTTCTTACATAATCTTGCAATCCCTGAGACCTAGATAATCAGACCCTTAGTGTAGCACTCAGAAACAGGCAGTCCATTTGGTAATGCTATTAGTCTGCCTACTGATAATCAGAATGTTTTCAAGTTCTTTCTGTTCAGTACAGTGAATAAGATAAGTTTTTAGTTTTTTTCTTAAGCAGCAAACTTTAAAGTAACAGAGGCTGATTATTAATCAGTGCTTACTGCCCTGGTAACAGTGATAGGAATAAGTGCTGACGTATAGATTCCAGTTCCCTGTACATAAGGTAAAGAGATTATGTTGGTATATCACTTATGTGCTACAAAATATGAAAAAAAAGATCACTTCTATGAACTTCAAATAGAAAAAAATGTATTTAAGATGTCTGTTCACATAGCCACTATATGACATGAGCTATATATATATATATGTTCCACATGATTAAACTCTTATTACAAGTTAAATATTAAAGGGACATTTAACGCCTGATGAAAATTGCTAAAACCTACTTTATCTTATTAATAAAAATAAAATAATCACTGCTGTCTATTTTATTTGTTCCTCTTACCCCAAATTGTTGACAAAGATTGTTTTGAAGTAAAGTGTTAATCCAGTGCTTGATTCTACTATGTAAGCTGCCATATTGTACAAAAATATGAGAAAAGTCCTTAGGAGTATAATAAAATAAAATAACATTTCTTCTTTATTGACAGTTGTTTAAAACAATGAAAGGGCACACAGCAAAGGTAGCATACAGGTGTGGCACTGATGGCTTACGCGTTTCGGCGGGGAGCCGTAATCATAGCCTATAGTGCTAAGTGTCACACCTCTTTACATAGTTCACATCTAAAATTCAATTGATTAAGAATTACAAAGCACACCTGTCTGTTAAACCTGAGCACACTAAGAACCATTAATTAGCAACCTGAAAAAAATCAGAGGTAAAAATTATTTTATGTTTGATCGGGTTTACTATCTCCAAAAGTGTGGAACAGCAATGGGGGCCAAGTTTGCCCCGTCGTATGCTAATTTATTCCTTGGTTTTTGGGAATTCTTCCACATTTTTGGAGATAGTAACCCCCACCGTGCCCACATATCTATGTATAAGAGATACATAGATGATTTGATCTTTGTATGGACAGGTAACCATCAGCAGGTTGAGGAGTTTTGCTCCTACCTTAACAACAATGAGCTTAACCTAAAATTTACTTTTGAGTTCAATAAGGTTTCCATCAATTATTTGGATTTAACTCTAATAGGGTTACCTTGTGGTAAAGTTAAAACTGTGTCATACAGGAAACCGATTTCAGGAAATTCTGTGTTATTTGGTACCAGTTGTCACCCCAAACATGTCCCTTAAGCTATCGCCAAAGGGGAAATGATCCGTTTGAAAAGGAATTGCTCGGATAGCAATGATTTTAAAACATTAGCTAGAGACTTGGAAATTAGACTACACCAGAGAAAATATCCAAAAAATGCCATATATAGATCAAAACAAATGGTAAGTAATAAGACCAGAGATAGTCTCCTTCAGTCCAGCAGTCAAATAAAAAGAGATGAGACTATTAATCAATTCAAAGGGGTTACTTTTGTCACCACACACAGTGGCCAATATGAATGAAATATGTTCAATTGTAAGCAAACACTTCCAAATCCTTAAGGCTGACGATAAACTGGTTGACACGGTAGCTAGTGGAATCAGGTGCTCATACAGAAAGGGCCCTACTTTGGGTTCCCTTTTATCACCTACAATGCTGCCTAAGCAAAATAGGGATAATAGTGCTTGGATGAGACACATGTAAACCGTGCAAATCCGTGAGGGTGTGTAACACTTTTTCCAGCTATGTCACGGGTAACACCTATAACATCAAATCTTGTCTCAATTGTACGTGCAAATATGTTATTTATGTATTGAATTGTTCACAGTGCAAAGTTCAGTACGTAGGGCTCACATCGAGAGATGTGAACACCAGAATCATGGAGCACCTCTCATCTTTTAAGGTGGCGAAGTCAACCACTCCGATGGTACAGCATTTTGGAGGCTATCATAGTGGCAATCTTGCCAGTTTCTCCTGGTGTGCCATCGAGAAGGTAGACAAACCCAAAAGGGGAGGCTCCATTGACCGTAAGCTGGAGTTGAGGGAGGCATATTGGATCTTCACATTGGGAACCAGGATTCCCAATGGCCTCAACTCCAAGTATGACATTATGAACTTCTGGTAGTTCTTTAGAGCATTTTATAATTTATATAGTCATTCCAGCTATATGTAATTTTGTACATTTTCCCATAGAGTCATATAATACATCTTTAGATCCCGGACACGGTAAATGTAGCACGTAGTGCTTAGTCCTATATTTATATTCCATGGGTCTTGTATTTTTTTGATAGACCTAGTGTCTATTATGTACTTATATGTTATACCTTAACGGAATCTTTATTTTCTGATAGACCTAGTGTCTATTATGCACTTAAATGCTATACCTTAAATGTATCTTAAAACTTTTTAATGTACATATATATATACACAATTACACTTTATCCCATTTGAATATAGGGTCTCATACCTTATAACAACAGATATTATCCTAGGTTAATCATGTCTTTTTTTTTACCTTTCTCTCCCCCTTGTTATTTTGTCTCTACATGATATGTCTTTTTTTTTATTCATACTATGCGTTGTAAAGGTTGCCAATCTATCGATATATATATACCCCTTTGAGATAATTTACAGACATGCGCACTTTTTTTCCCCAAATTCTATACTCTACACATTTGGTTCAGTCCATCTATTTTTACCTCTGATTTTTTCAGGTTGCTAATTAACAATTCTTAGTGTGCTCAGGTTTAACAGACAGGTGTGCTTTTTAATTCTTAACCAATTGAATTTTAGATGTGAACTATGTAAAGAGGTGTGACACTTAGCACTATAGGCTATGATTACGGCTCCCCGCCGAAACGCGTAAGCCATCAGTGCCACACCTGTATGCTACCTTTGCTGTGTGCCATTTCATTGTTTTAAACGACTGTAAATAAAGAAGAAATTTTATTTTATTTTATTATACTCCTATGGACTTTTCTCATATTTTTGTGCATCTACGGCCAGCCAACTTTGGAGTTTTTAACTGTGGGGGAAGTGAGCTTACTCCTACAGCATTGGGATCTGCAGACAGCTGAACACCAGGGTGAGTGATAGTTGGACGCCGCCAATAGGAGACACTACGTCGAAGGGGCGTGTCGCAAGGATGCTGCGACTGTCTAGCATACCCACGAGGACGCCAAGCTTATCTCTGAAGCGAAACGGACAAGCACTTGGAGCGGTAAAGTTGTTACCCATGCCCCATTGATCAGAAGGATGATCCGGTAAGGAACTCTTCTTAGCTTTGGCAACAGTGGTTCATTAGTATGCAGTATGCACTTTCACTATCTCACCCTATGCTCATTTGACATCGGAACTTTTGTTTACCCTTTGCTGCTGAGTGTTTTATGCTTTATGAAGGACTTTTGCCTTCAGTGTCTGGATTGTGGAACAGAGTTTTTCTGTATGTATGTGGTAGCTGCCATATTGTAACATACCTTACAGGGGCACAGTAGTTACATGCTCATGATACAGTCACATGACACACACAGCATATTATTTGTTACATATAACTTAGAGAATCACATCTGTTTGCAGCGTGTGAGCTGCAGTGTCTGAAGATACATATTTATTTGTCACTCATATTGGGTTGCCACCCGCCCCGGTTTCACCGGGACAGTCCCGGTCTGGGGCTCTGTGTCTCTTGTCCCGGAACTACCTTGAAATGCCCCGGGCTAAGTGCCCCCCTGGCGCAGCAGTGAGCAGTGCACAGACTTTACAAAAAATTAGCTGGCCAGAGGAGCTCTTAGCCCGGGTAGGTGGAGTCTGGAGGAGAGACGGAGGATGGTAATGACAGTGGGACAGTGGGAGGGGAGTCGTGACGTTGCATCCTGCTGAGGGACGTTAAAAAAAAAGAAAACCATGACTATTTTGTCCCTACTAGCACTTTACTCCTCCCTTCAGAGATAAAAGAGCAGTTTTATATGGCTGACGCTGCAGTGCAGACTGCTTAAACCTGCCATGTTTAGATCATCTGTGCATGATGAGCTATCTGGAAGCGCAATCTCTAATGGATACAGTCTTGATTCCAACTGTAGATAGGATAACACAATCTGTTAACGTGTTACTTAGGAGGGTTATGGTACAACTCACAACTTTGAATGAAGAAAGCTTGCGTTACTTAGATATTCCTGTACAATAAAACCAGTAATCCACCATTTGCAATACAAAAATACTCAGTGATTAAGTTAAAAATGTTTTGGATTTCCACATCTGCCTTATTATTAGTCAAAAATAATAGAGTGTCAGGAAATATTGTTATACTGGGAAAAGAGCCAGAGTTTTTAATAAAATGCCATCTTCAAACGCTCTTTTATGTGTGATCCCCTGTAATTCTCAGTATTGCCCCATATGATCTGGCCTTTTGGTTGGTATATCCCTGAATAGATCAAATTTGCTTAACCGTTACATCATACTTTTTTATACTTTATATATATATATATATCAATTGATTTCATAATGAATTTGAGGCAGCGAAAAGCCACACCCCAAGCCACGCCCCCTAGGCACACCCTCTCCATGCCCACTTAAAAAGTGTCCAGGAATTTTCTGGGCAAAAGGTGACAACCCTACACTCATAGTCTAAATGTATAAGCTTTCCCCATCTATTTATATTCACAGATAATATGCAGCACACTTGAAATAAAATGCTTTATAAGCAATATTTATGTTTTTAACGCCCCCCACAGTTTTACTCTTACCCACAAGTTTTATGCTCTAGTCTAAACAAAAGCCCTTTGCAGTTTTCAGGCACTATTGACGTAAATCATTATTTAAGCTCCGTGAGGGAGATAAGGAGAGGGAGGGGAGAGGGTGGCTCTCAGACACGCTGTATATACTCCATGGCCGTGCAGAAGATTTCTGCTTCTCATGACCTCTCCTGCTTATGTAAAGCCCTTGTACCAGCCTGCTAACTGATCAGTTAGTAATGATCGTCTGTTTTATTTACCAGTGTGATCTGCTCCTGTCACACCCTCTGCCAAGACACAGTCACTAGAGCAGAACTCTGTGGTCATCAGAGGGTATGACGGGAGTAGATCACACTGGTAAATAAAACAGACGATCATTACTAACTGATCCATTAGCTGGCTGGTACAAGTGCTTTACATAAGCAGGAGAGGTCATGAGAAGCAGAAATCTTCTGCAGCTTGTCTGAGAGCCTCCCTCTCTCCCTCACGGAGCTTACAAATGATTTGCGACAATAGTGCCTGAAAACTGCACACAGCTTTAAAGACTGCAGCTCACACGTTGCGGATTCTGTACGTGTCATGTGACTGCATTATGAGCATGTGACTACTGTGCCCCTGAAACGTGCTTTACAATATGGCAGCTTACATAGGAAATCAAGCACTGGATCAACACTGCACTTCAAAACAATCTCCTTCAACAGTATGGGGTAAGAGAAACAGATAAAATAGACAGCAGTGATTGTTTTATTTTTATTAATAAGAAAAAGTACGTTTTAGGGATTATTAGAAGACAGGTGTTAAGTGTCCCTTTAAGATCTATATTACATGTGGCGTGCTAACTTTAGTGTGTAAACAATATTAAATATTGCCTCCACGTTAATTTGCAAGTGTATTACAAGTTGAAAGTAAATCGGAATGCACAAGCACAAACTAAATTTGTGCTCTCTGGGTAAGCGTGACTAAAGACCTTGCGTAAAAAAAATAGGGCAATAATAAAAGTTGCATTAAACACTATCTACATACATTACAATTATCGGTTACAGTTATATATACACTATCTAATAAAAAGTATTCCCATAAATATTAAACAAAAATGTATAAGGGTTAAAAGGTATATGGGATATGACAAGGTATTTGAATAGAAAGGGCAATATATACTTTGGAACCCTTTTCACTCAATTACCTAAAAACAAGAAAAATATTTTTCAATTAATGTTAATATTTAATGTGTATTAATGTGTATCTACAGTAAATATTTTACACTCCAATTTTCTTCATATAGAGGAAAATGTTCTATGTATTTTTAAATAGATATTCCTATATATATCTGTATATATCGGATTCTATCCTTCACAAATCTGATAGGCGAAATGTACATGGGGCGTCATACGCCATTATGTCACAAGGAAGGGCGGACTTTTATTTGTAACGGCAGACATCCCAACTCTCCGTGAAGTTCAGGGAGTCTCCCTGATTGTAATAGCGCCTCCCTGATGCCAGCAAATGGAATGCAATCTCCCTGAAACTCCAAGTATCATGATCCAATGTGGCCGAAATACGGAAAATTGTTTCTTTAAGGAATGCCTTTAGTTGCTGGGACGTTATAGAACCCTCAAAGCATCAGTAACCAAAAAGCCCCCACTTATTCTAATAAAATAAAGCCCCAAATACTACCTTATTTACTGCACTTAATTAAACTTCGTATACTAAAATATTTAACAATTCAACAAGTGTACGATCACTGGAAAATAGGTTTGTTGTATGTGGTTGTGCATGTGCAATAAAGCTACTTTTTTTTTTCAATGTGACATTAGTGGGAAGCTACTTTAAAGGGACATAATACTCATATGCTAAATCACTTGAAACTGATGCAGTATAACTGTAAAAAGCTGACAGGAAAATATCACCTGAGCATCTCTATGTAAAAAGGAAGATATTTTACCTCAAAATCTCCTAAGCTCAGCCGAGTAAGTCCTGTGTAAAAAGTTATAATTCAGCTGCTGTAAAGGTAAAAAGAAAAAAAAAAGATGAACAAATGAACAGCAGCCAATCAGCATCAACAGTGTTGAGGTCATGAACTCTTTAACTGTGATCTCATGAGATTTGACTTAACTCTCATGAGATTTCATAGTAAACTTCCTTAAAGTGAATAGGGAAATCAGATGAGAGTGCCCGAGGCTCAATCCCTTAGCTGTCCCGGGACAGACATACTGATTTTCTGCTTAGAAGTCCTTTACAATAGGATGTGGCTGCTGAGGAACTTTTGAGGTAAAATATCTTTCTTTTTTACATAGAGATGTTCAGGTGATATTTTCTAGTCAGCTTTTTACAGCTATGCTGCATCACTTTCAAGTGTTTCAACATTTGGGTATCATGGCCCTTTTGGGTATTCAAGGTGTCCAATATGTAACTGGGAGGGGGGGGGGCGTGACAGGCGCAGTAGCGGGTGAACCCACCTCCCTGAAATGAGTTTTTGCAGGTTGGGTCTGTAACGGACACTTCTGAAAACCAAGCTGCTACATCGTATCATTTTATGGACAATTTGTATGCTTTAAGCTGGAAATGGTATACAGTATGTGTCTTTAAAAGAGTAACCAGACCAAAGAGTGATTGTATGTTGTTTTTAAACATTGTGGCAATAAAGTGGGAATCGCTTTTACCTGAGTTTTCATCTTAAACTGAGCGCAATACTTGGAGCTAACATAGCTCTACTCCATGTGAGTACTGGTTACATTTGCTATATAACAGAGTGAATTTACAACTGCACTATGGAGATCTCTCTCTTTTTCTTTTGAGGTTGTAAGATTAAGAGTTGCTTACTTGCGAACATCTAAATACAGAGGACTTCCTCTTTTCATACACAACAGTTTTACCCATACAGGTGTACTGTGCTCAGTGTATTATTGTAAATTTTTTATATATCTATACCTATATATAATCATACATATACGAAACAGCGGTGCTTTCCTGTATCTACTACCAGGGAGCCGTCTTTTTTTCTACACTTATAATAATTTAACTGATCCAGACTATGACAACAGCTCATAATCCAGTGTGTGCTCTGGGAAGTATATAAAGAGAACATTTAAAACTATCATGTAGGATCCATATTTTTGGGCATTTTAAAAACTGCCAATGTCTAAAATAAATGTGATACCTGGAAACGCAAATTTATTTTTAATTACTAACAGTAAAGAAGGCAGAGAAGCAAATCTTTACAGATGCTCATTAATCCATTTTTATAAAACAGTTCATACCAAGTGACCTCACAGTAATACATTTATATTGTCTACCCATTTAACACAAGCAATCATAACCTGGTATTGTAGTATTTAGACAGAAAAGCACGTTTTGAAGTTATGTTTTACTAGGCAGTCTATGTTGAAAAAATACAAACCCCCAAGCTAAATTTATAAAAAATAAAAAAGGAAAATGACAGAAAAAATAAACAAAGCTGTCCAAAAAAAAAAATTAAACCTAAACTAATCCCCCTATGATGGACCCGCCTGGAAGAAGACCTTCTCCGCCGGACTTCAGGAACTGTGAGTACCTATTTGGGGCTTTAGTGTTAGGCTTATTTTTTATTTATTTATTGTTTTTTTTATTACGTTTTTTTGGGCAATTGAAAAAGAAATCAATGCCCTTTTAAGGTCAGTAAAAAAGAGCTGAATGCCCTTTTAAGGTCAGTAAAAAAGAGCTGAATGCCCTTTTAAGCGAAATGCCCTTTAGGGGCAATGGCTAGTTTAGGTTTTTTAGTGTTAGGTTTTTTTATTTTGGGGGGTTTGGTAGGTGGGGGGTCTTAGTATTTTTTTAAGGAAAATAGCTTTTTAACTTAGGGCAATGCTCTACAAAAGGCCCTTTTAAGGGCTATTGCTAGTTTATTCTTAGATTAGGGGTCGTTTTTATTTGGGGGGGGGGTTATTTTCATAGGGATTAGGTTTATTATTTTTATTTCGGATAATGGGGTTTATTATTTTCTGTAATGTTAGCCTTTTTTATTTTGTGTAATTTTAGATTAGTTTAATGTAATCTTAGGTTTTTATTTTTTTTAAAGTGCTGTTAGGATTTTTTATTTTAATTGTAATGTAGTATTTTATTATTTTATGTAATTAATAGATGTATTAGGTTAGTTTGCAATGTTGGGGTTGGCGGATTTAGGGGTTAATAATTTTATTATGCAGTTGTTTTTTTCTTAATACTTCGGGCGGGCAGTTAATACTTATTGCGTGCGGTTACGTCTTTTTTAAAACACTTACGGCTAGATTTAGAGTTTGGTGTTAGCCGTCAAAACCAGCGTTAGAGGCTCCTAACGCTGGTTTTGGGCTACCGCTGGTATTTAGAGTCAGTCAGGAAAGGGTCTAACCCTCACTTTCCAGCCACGACTTTTCCATACCACAGATCCCCCGACGCCATTTGCATATACTTTCTTTTCAATGGGATCTTTCTAACGCCGGTATTTAGAGTCGTGGCTGAAGTGAGCGTTAGAAATCTAACGACAAAACTCCAGCCGCAGAAAAAAGTCAGGAGTTAAGAGCTTTATGGGCTAACACCAGTTTATAAAGCTCTTAACTACTGTGCTCTAACGTACACTAACACCCATAAACTACCTATGTACCCCTAAACCGAGGTCCCCCCATATCGCCGCCACTCTTATAAAAAATTTTAACCCCTAATCTGCCGCTCGGTACACCGCCGCAACCTACGTTATCCCTATGAACCTCTAATCTGCTGCCCCTAACACCGCCGACCCCTATATTATATTTATTAACCCCTAATCTGCCGCGCCCAACGTTGCCTCCACCTACCTACAATTATTAACCCTAATCTGCCGACCAGACCTCACCGCTACTATAATAAATGTATTAACCCCTAAACCGCCTCACTCCCGCCTCAATAACCCTATAATAAATAGTATTAACCCCTAATCTGCCCTCCCTAACATCGCCGACACCTAACTTCAAGTATTAACCCCTAATCTGCCGACCGGACCTCACCGCTACTCTAATACATTTATTAACCCCTAAAGCTAAGTCTAACCTTAACCCTAACACCCCCCTAAGTTAAATATAATTTAAATCTAACAAAATAAATTAACTCTTATTAAATAAATTATTCCTATTTAAAGTTAAATACTTACCTGTAAAATAAACCCTAATATAGCTACAATATAAATTATAATTATATTGTAGCTATTTTAGGATTAATATTTATTTTACAGGCAACTATTTATTTTAACCAGGTACAATAGCTATTAAATAGTTAATAACTATTTAATAGTTACCTAGTTAAAATAATTACAAAATTACCTGTTAATTAAATCCTAACCTAAGTTACAATTAAACCTAACACTACACTATCAATAAATTAATTAATTAAAATACCTACAATTACCTACAATTAAAGCTAACACTACACTATCAATAAATTAATTAAATATAATACCTACAATTAAACCTAACACTACACTATCAATAAATTAATTAAATACAATACCTACAAATAAATACAATTAAATAAACTAACTAAAGTACAAAAAATAAAAAAGAACTAAGTTACAAAAAATTAAAAAATATTTACAAACATTAGAAAAATATTACAACAATTTTAAACTAATTACACCTACTCTAAGCCCTACCCTATTCTAAAATTAAAATAGAAAAGCTCTTTTACCTTACCAGCCCTGAAAAGGGCCTTTTGCGGGCCATGCCCCAAAGAATTCAGCTCTTTTGCTGTAAAAAAAACCCCCATACAATACCCAGATTGAGCTTGCATTCTATTGGCTGATCGGAACAGCCAATAGAATGCAAGCTCAATCTGATTGGCTTATTGGATCAGCCAATCGGATTGAACTTGAATCTGATTGGCTGATTCCATCAGCCAATCAGAATTTTCCTACCTTAATTCCGATTGGCTGATAGAATCCTATCAGCCAATCGGAATTCGAGGGACGCCATCTTGGAGGACGTCCCTTAAAGGAACCGTCATTCGTTGGGAAGTCGTCGGTGAAGATGGATGTTCCGCGTTGGCGGGATGAACATGGATCCGGAAGAAAGAAGATTGAAGATGCCGCTTGATAGAAGACTTCAGCCGGATCATGGACCTCTTCAGCTCCCGCTTGGATGAAGACTTCAGTCGGATCATGGACCTCTTCAGCTCCCGCTTGGATGAAGACTTCAGCTGGATCATGGACATCTTCAGCCCCCCGCTTGGGCTTGGATCAAGACATTGGAGCCTGGACCAATCGCTGATACCCGGTGTGGTGAAGATAAGGTAGGAAGATCTTCAGGGGCTTAGTGTTAGGTTTATTTAAGGGGGGGTTGGGTTAGATTAGGGATATGTGGGTGGTGGGTTGTAATGTTGGGGGGGGTATTGTATGTTTTTTTTTACAGGCAAAAGAGCTGAATTCTTTGGGGCATGCCCCGCAAAAGGCCCTTTTCAGGGCTGGTAAGGTAAAAGAGCATTTCTATTTTAATTTTAGAATAGGGTAGGGCATATTTTTGTTTTGGGGGTCTTTGTTATTTTATTAGGGGGCTTAGAGTAGGTGTAATTAGTTTAAAATTGTTGTAATATTTTTCTAATGTTTGTAAATATTTTTTTATTTTTTGTAACTTAGTTCTTTTTTATTTTTTGTACTTTAGTTAGTTTATTTAATTGTATTTATTTGTAGGTATTGTATTTAATTAATTTATTGATAGTGTAGTGTTAGGTTTAATTGTAGGAAATTGTAGGTATTTTATTTAATTAATTTATTGATAGTGTAGTGTTAGGTTTAATTGTAACTTAGGTTAGGATTTATTTTACAGGTAATTTTGTAATTATTTTAACTAGGTAACTATTAAATAGTTATTAACTATTTAATAGCTATTATTCCTGGTTAAAATAAATACAAAGTTGCCTGTAAAATAAATATTAATCCTAAAATAGCTACAATATAATTATAATTTATATTGTAGCTATATTAGGATTTATTTTACAGGTAAGTATTTAGCTTTAAATAGGAATAATTTATTTAATAAGAGTTAATTTATTTCGTTAGATTTAAATTATATTTAACTTAGGGGGTGTTAGGGTTAGACTTAACTTTAGGGGTTAATTCATTTATTATAGTAGCAGTGAGGTCCGGTCGGCAGATTAGGGGTTAATTATTGTAGGTAGGTGGAGGCGACGTTGGGGGCAGCAGATTAGGGGTTAATAAATATAATATAGGGGTCGGCGGTGTTAGGGGCAGCAGAATAGGGGTACATAGTGATAACGTAGGTTGCGGCGGTGTACGGAGCGGCAGATTAGGGGTTAAAAAAATATGCAGGTGTCAGCGATAGTGGGGTCAGCAGATTAGGGGTTAATAAGTGTAAGGTTAGGGGTGTTTAGACTCGGGGTACATGTTAGGGTGTTAGGTGCAGACATAGGAAGTGTTTCCCCATAGGAAACAATGGGGCTGCGTTAGGAGCTGAACGCTGCTTTTTTGCAGGTGTTAGGTTTTTTTTCAGCTCAAACAGCCCCATTGTTTCCTATGGGGGAATCGTGCACGAGCACGTTTTTGAAGCTGGCCGCGTCCATAAGCATCGCTGGTATTGAGAGTTGCAGTGGCGGTAAATATGCCTGTACGCTCCCTTTTTGGAGCCTAACGCAGCCCTTCTGTGAACTCTCAATACCAGCGGTATTTAAAAGGTGCGGGAGAAAAAAAGCCAGCGTTAGCTACGCGGGTCGTTACCTACAAAACTCTAAATCTAGCCGGTATTGTGGACGGTTAGGTTTTTTTTTTTGTAACGCTCCGTTTGCCTTTGCTGTATCCCGGTGGATTCCGAAAATGGCAGGGTTAGAAATATTAAGATTCATAATAAAATAGGAAAAACATATTTAAAGGGACATCAAAACCTGATTTAGATAGAGAATACAATTTTAAACAACTTTCCAATTTATTTCTAGTATCTAATTTGCTTCATTCTTTAAGTATTCTTTGTTGAAGAAATATAAATGCACATGGTTGAGCCAATAACGCAAGGCATCTATGTGCAGTCACCAATCAGCAGCTACTAAGCCTATTTAGATATGCTTTTTAACAAATAATATCAAGAGAATTAAGCAAATTAGATAATAGAAGTAAATTGGAAAATTGTTTAAAAGTGCATGCTCTATCTAAATCATGAAAGATAAAATGTGGGTTTCATGTCCCTTTAATGCACACAGTAGAAATCATAGTGAAACTGCATTGCAGATGCAAAAAAAATGCTGTGAAATTCATAATTATAATAAAATTAAGTGTATTGTTTTCCTTAATTTAAAATGAGTTTTCTGTCTCTGCCAGTGAGATGAACAGTGACATTCTATGGCAGTAGTTTTAGTTCTTTGCCAGGTCTGGCGTATTATGTCAACATTTTCCTCCTGCAGATCTCGCTATTTTTTTGCAAACTAAAAAGTGGCAAAACACTTATTAACCAAAAAGCACATGGCAATTTTAATGTAATAAACACTGAAAATAGAGTAATCTGATTTGTTTTGGGTGCAATATTTAATTTATAGAGCTCTGATTATGAAGCTGCGATCACAGCATCAGAGCCCCCTCGGCAGCAGGCTTGCATAAGCAGAGGAGTCATCCGACTACTGCTTCTTAACCCATTACCCCCCTCATTGATAAATCTCGGCCATAACATGTGCTTTCTGATAACTTTGCTCTCCCCTTTTTAGCAATCTGCATTAATTTCTATGTCCCAGCTAAAGAATTTTAGACAACCAGGCCCTAAATTTGCTTTACTTTAAATGGATTATGAATCTACCTATATAAAAGTAATCATATCACCTCTCATGCGCCTATTTTCTAGAGTAAGCAGACCCTTCCTGGCTAATATCTCCTCCCTTACTAATTGTGTAGCCCTTCTGTGGGTCATTCTTTCTAATCAATACTTTATACCCAAAGTAAAGTCTTACCAGGTATGTATATAGGAGTAGAATTATGTTCCACATCCGTGCGCTTTTTTTAATACACATTAATATCTTATTTGCCTAAAAAACTGCTGCCCGGCATTGAAACGCTACTTTAAGTCTATTGTCTACAAAACCTCTCAATCCTATTCCACCTTTGGAGATTTGGAAGAGGTTCAGTGAGTAACGTCTCTTTCATTGTGGTACTTTCATTGCTGCATTCACAGAAAACAGCAGCTGTTAATGTATAAGGTCTTCCTTTTTGTGAGTATGCAGATATTCTACAGTATACTCGTGCACTGCATTAGGCTTGTACATCAAGGCTTGCCCACCATTCATATTGTTTCCTTATAAGTTGTATCCTGTAAAGCTTAGCAAGCTAGAGAACTGTAGCTTGCCCCACTTGGAATCTATTTCATATGTTCACATTACAGTTCGATGATTGGGCTTCTGTTAAATAAACAGCAGTGGAGATATTTGGTAGGAAAATTGACTATTTCCCCTGAAATAGAAGTCAAATCAGGAAACAGTTTAACTGTGATTATATAATTTGTGAAACTAAGGAATAACAGACGGGCAATGTCATTCAATAAAACAATTAACCACACCCTGCTGCTTAAAGGAACATGAATCCCATTTGTCTTTTATAATTTAGAGAGACCACACAATTTTAAGAAAGTACCAGTTTACTTTGTTGTTATGGTAGTCTCTGCTATGAAGAGTACATAGGTATGTTGTGTGCATGTGTGAACTAAATAGCAGCAGCTTTGCAAGTGTCTCAGCACTAGGTAAAAGCAGTGATTGCATATATAACATTGTTAAAAGTCTTACAATCCTGTTTCTGTATAGACACATGCACGTCGTACCTGCTTCCAACAAAGGAAACCGCAAGTATCAGAGACAAAGTAAATGATGACTAAATTGGAATCTTTCTTAAAACTGTGTGCTGTATCTGAATCATGAAAGAGAAAAGTGAGTCTCAGTAAATATGTGCACCTTAATAAGAGATATTTTTCCTATTAGTATGTTTGTATTATACTGTATATATATATATATATATATATATATATATATATATATACTATAATTTATAATTGTAACGCATCCGTCGGTGTCGGCAGTTGTACACTCATCCTCAAAGGAATGTTGGCAGAGCGAGGCAGCCAAAAGAATGTTGGTTGTGCGCAGCTAAAAGAAGGAGCATTACAACAACAAAAAAACCCTGAACCGCCCGCAATAAGTATTAAAAAAAACCTAACCGCCCTCAATAAGTATTAAGAAAAAAACAACCAAATACCTAATAAAATTATTAACCCCTAAATCCGCCAACCCCAACATCGCAAACTACCTAATACATCTATTAACCCCTAAACTGCCATTAACCCACATTGTTAATTAACCTAATAAATATTTTAACCCCCTAAACCGCCATTAATCCACATCACAATTAACATAATAAATCTATTAACCCCACAACGCAAATAACTAATAACTAAGCCCCCTAACATCCCCTAATTTAACCCCATTACATAAATTAAAATAATACTAAATTACAATTAAAATAAAAAACCTAACATTACTTTAAAAATAAAGAAAACTAGGTTTAAACTAATCTAAAATTACAGAAAATAAAAAAGTCTAACAATACAGAAAATAAAAAAGTCTAACATTACACAAAATATTAAACCACACTATCCAAAAAAATAATAAAATAAACCTAATCCTTATGAAAATAAAAAAGCCCCCCCAAAATAAAAACACCTCCTAATCTAAGAATAAAATACATTTAGCCCTTAAAAGGGCTTTTGTAGGGCATTGCCCTAAAGAAATCAGCTCTTTTACATTAAAAATAAACCAAGTCCCCCCTAACAGTAAAACCCCCCACCTATCAAACCCCCCAAAATAAAAAAAACTAACACAAAAAAACCTAAACTACCCATTGCCCCTAAAGCAGCATTTGTATGGGCATTGCCCTTAAAAGGGCATTCAGCTCTATTACTGCCCTTAAAAGGGCATTCAACTTTTTTTTAATTGCCCAAATCCCTAATCTTAAAATAAAAAAAATAAAAAAATAACACTAAGCCCCAAATAGGTACTCATGGTTCCTGAAGTCCGGTGGAGAAGGTCTTCTTCCAGACGGGTCCATCATCTTCTATCTTCATCCTCAGCTTACACAGCGTGGAGCAGAGGTGTGGAGTAGTCTTCCCAGATGTGGAACTCCTCGGCGGCGGTGCTCCTCGGCGGCGTGGAGGCTCCTCTTCATGTCGGCCACACGTTGAAGATTGAATGCAAGGTACCCCATATTTATTAGGGTATCTTGCATTCCTATTGGCTGATATTTTAAAATCAGCCAGTAGAGCTAATGAAATCTTTTGGCTGAGTTGAACAGCCAATAGGATTTTAGTAGCTCTAATCCTAATGGCTGATTTCAAAATTTCAGTCAATAAGAATGCAAGGTACCCCAAGTTGATTGCAGTATCTTGCATTCAATCTTCAGTCTACGACGGACACCGGATGAAGTGGAGCCTCCATGCCACTGATGAAAGCCTCTGCCACCGATGACCGCCGCTAAGGAACGCCGGCATCAATGATCGCTGCCAAGGACTGCCGCTGAGGATCCAGGCATCGGAACACAGCTCTGCATCTCCGCTCGGTGCCGCCTTCACTCCGGATGAAGATAGAAGATGATGGATCTCTCTGGAAGAAGACCTTCTCCGCCGGACTTCAGGAACCGTGGATAACCCTTTGAAAAAGCCGTAGTATACGGCGAAACATGTTAGGGACTCAGGGAAATGGTGAGGAGTCTTAGCGAGCTCCTGTATTTTAGCTGCTAGCCGCAATTAGTGCTATGTTTATAACTCTATAGGCTATCTATTAGGATATAGCCGTAACTTAATGCAATAAAAGGAGGTTTACAACTCATATATTAGACAGGCTTTTAATGGAGTGGCTGCTATCTAATTTGTAATTACCGCTTGGGAACCATACCACCCCACCGGTGAATTAACTGAAAGCAAAACGCCATTCTATCGTTACATAACTATACCAGCCTAGCTACAAATATGACTATATCAGCTGCTCTCTAATATGTTATTACTACCGGCAAGCTAGATTACTGCACCGGTTTTAAAAAACTCAATAATACTAGCGCTGAACTTTCATTATATAGCCATATCTGACAGGCTCATAACACCAAGATAATTGGCTGCTTCCTAAACATTTGACCGTTACTTGGGAGCTCAATTGCCCCATCGGATATTTAATTCAAATAGGAAAGCGCCAAATATCGGTCACACAGACATCGGGTGCTACCTGATAATTTAACGTAAAGTCGAGTCTACAATTATATGCCTTGACATTAAGGGGTCAAATAAAGACTTATACGTGGGTACTCAGACTCAGACATTCCTATATTTATATGCAATGCAATGATAATATACTATAAGTTTAACTAAAATGTTATAGATAACCATAAGCACTTATCTTATGTTATAAACAGTTTGAGTAAGGCTATCATAATAAAGAAATATTAAAAGGATAGTGAAGTGTTTTATCTATGCATTAAACTTTAATCAAGACTGACACAATTTGAAAAGGTCTTTATGTGAAAAACACGCACATCAACCCACATTATACTGAAGCACTATACTATGCTAGTAATCCAAGTGTGTTAATCCTAATGGGGTTTGCTAAATTATCTTAAATCTATGTTTATTAGACAAACAAGGTAAAAATTACAAGTATCTCTCAGCTCAACGTTGAGTACTTTTACCACAGAAGGAATATATACCTAAAAGTAATGTTTACTAAACTTTATCTATCCTTCAGTGGCCAAAATGTGTTAAATAAACAAACTAGTTAAAGGGAGAAAGTCTCACTGTAAAACCTAATCCGTGGATAATAATATAAAACCACGGCACATTATAAAAACCCTGTATTTGTCTAAATTAATATTGCAAACTATAAAATTTCAACCTAAAAGCTACGACACGCAATGGAATTTTTATCCATACTAGCATAATTTAATCTGTTACATATAAACAAGAGAATGTGTAACATACTTATTTGAATCTGGTAAAGACTGCAATAAGAGGAAGCGTAACATATACATGTGCAGACAAAAACATTACTGTGTATCTATATTATAGAAACTATGTTACACAGCAAAACCTCTATTCATACAATCACAGAATTAATTACCAGTATGACTTATTAAAGTGCACTATATGTGGCATCTGTTGATGGGAATATCATTATAAGAATTAGGCCTCAGCGATATACTTAGGATATGCTACGTTTAAGAAGCAGGCTACTTAATATTACTAACATCAGCCCTATCTATTCACACATGCTATTGTCTGATATTCCTCAAATTGTGCTTTCAAATAGAGGGTGAGCAATTTCTAAGCTGTATTTACATTTTTTATTACCTAAGAGAACCCAAGTGGTAATTTTATTATATTACACCTTAGATACACAAACCCATCGTGATATAAATATCAATTTTGATACTGAAAACTATCCTTTCAACTATGAGGTATTTTTAAAACCTAATGTCAAACAGTTATAATCATTAAAGTGTCATATGGTCATTAACTGTTAAACACTACCAACTTATAGTAGATTCTAAGGACTGTGATGTTGTTATGTTAATCACCAACATTCAACCCGATTGATGCACTTGTGATAACGGTCCTTTTACACACCGAATATTTTCCATACCCACGTCTAACACAAATATTCTTCAGATTATTTTGCGATACTATTATTCTCAATCCAGCCAGTACGGTGGAAATCTTCAACCCGAGACCCCTGTATTGGATCTCTATCCTAATACTCTCCTTTTTCAAACACAACATAGCTCCTATTACAGCTAGTGTTTTTAACTATTTGTTGTTTTCCGCTAATTTTAGCACTGTGAAATTAATAAACGTTAAGTTTTAATATAGTTAGGTTCTTGTATATTTTGAGAACAATGTCATTTCAATCATTGATTAGCCTTATTGAATATCTTGGTTAATTTCAGTTTATTTATTAAGCTCTCGAGTGCTATAAGTGTACTCTTTCTAGTGGTTATTAATTTAACCACGTCCAGTTTTTTCAGCTCTGCATCTCCGCTCGGTGCCGCCTTCACTCCGGATGAAGATAGAAGATGATGGATCTCTCTGGAAGAAGACCTTCTCCGCCAGACTTCAGGAACCGTGAGTACCCATTTGAGGCTTAGAGGCTGAGTTATCAAGCTGTCAACTGTGCTGCATTTGCCGGCACCAATACGCTCGCCTAACATCGCGGCCGCGGACCTGAATACGCTCTCCATATTTGTAAAAAAGCTGTCAAAAAAGCAACGCACCAAGTATGGGGCGATGAGCAATGGACTGTTGTTAACTAACAGTCATCGATCTCGCTGCTATTTGGCTTTTTCCCAATTTTATTTATACCCTGTCACTAAACACCACCACTACACTAAAATGTTTAACCCCTATCCTGCCGCTCCCCGACCCCACAGCAACTTTAATAAAGGTATTAACCCCTATCCCGCCGCTCCCAGAGCCCCCCACAACTCTAATAAATGTATTAACCCCTATCCCTCTGCTCCCGGAGCCCACCGCAACTTTAATAAAGGTATTAACCCCTATCCCGCTGCTCACGGAGCCCTCCACAACTAAATAAATGTATTAACCCCTAAACCCCTTGTCTCCCTCATCACTAACACTTACTAAACCTATTAACCCCTAAGCCACCAGCCCCCCACATCACCATTAACTAAATTAAGCTATTAACCCCTAAACCTAACAACCCCCTAACTTTACATTATAATTACCTAATTCCTATCTTATAATAAATTTAAACTTACCTTTAGAATTAAAATAAACTATATTAAACTATTAACCTACCCTAACTATTATACTACAATTATATTAAACTATTTATTAATCTACCCTAACTATTATACTAAAATTACATTAAATTACATTAAACTATATTAAACTATTAATTAACCTACCCTAACTAGTATACTACAATTACATTAAACTATATTAAACTATTCATTAACCTACCCTATTATACTAAAATTACATTAAACTAACAATTAAATTAACTATATTACATATTTAAACACCTAACCCTACTCAAATTATTTGAATCTACTATTAAAAATTACTAAGTTACAAAAAAATAACAACTAAATTACACAAAATAAAAAACACTAAGTTACACAAAATAAAAAAAATCAGTTACACAAAATAAAAAAACACTAGTTATACAAGATAAAAATAAATGATCAAATATTTAAACTAATTACACCTAATCTAATAGCCCTATGAAACCCCCCCAAAATAAAAAAAAAACCCTAGCCTACACTAAACTACCAATGACCCTTAAAAGGGCCTTTTGCGGGGCATTGCCCCAAAGAAATCAGCTCTTTTACCTGTGAATAAAAATACAAACACCCCCCAACAGTAAAATCCAACACCCACACAACCAACCCCCCAAATAAAAACCTATCTAAAAAACCTAAGCTCCCCATTGCCCTGAAAAGGTCATTTGGATGGGCATTGCCCTTAAAAGGGCATTTAGCTCTTTTTCAGCTCAAAGTCCCCTAACCGAAAATTAAAACCCACCCAATAAAACCTTAAAAAAAACCTAACACTTACCCACGAAGATCCACTTACAGTTTTTGAAGACCCGACATCCATCCTCAATGAAGCGGAAGCCGGCAGAAGTCTTCCTCCAAGCGGGCCAAAGTCTTCATCCAAGCTGGCAGAAATCTTCATCCAGACGGCATCTTCTATCTTCATCCATCCGGCGTGGAGCGGCTCCGTCTTCAAGACATCTGGCGCGGAGCATCCTCTTCTTACAATGTCTTCTGAAGAATGAAGTTTCAGTTAAATGACGTCATCCAAGATGGCGTTCATTACATTCCGATTGGCTGATAGAATTCTATCAGCCAATAGGAATTACTGATCCAATAAGCCAATAGGATTTAGCTCACATTCTATTGACTATACCAATCAGCCAATAGAATGCAAGCTCAATCCTATTGGCTATACCAATCAGCCAATAGAATGCAAGCTCAATCCTATTGGCTGATTGCAACAGCCAATAGGATATTTTCCACCTTAATTCCGATTGGCTGATTCTTTTTTTATTTTCATAGGGCTATTAGATTAGGTGTAATTAGTTTAAATATTTGATAATTTATTTTTTTATTTTGTGTAACTTAGTGTTTTTTATTTTGTGTAACTTAGTGTTTTTTATTTTGTGTAACTTAGTTGTTATTTTTTGTAACTTAGTAATTTTTTATAGTAGATTTAAATAATTTGAGTAAGGTTAGGTGTTTAAATATGTAATATAGTTAATTTCATTGTTAGTTTAATTAAATGTTAGTATAATAGGGTAGGTTAATTAATATAGTTTATTGTAATTGTAGTATAATAGTTAGGGTAGGTTAATTAATAGTTTAATATAGTTTATTTTAATTTGAAAGGTACAGTAAGTTTACAATTATTATAAGATAGGGATGAGTTAATATTTAATGTAAAGTTAGCGGGTTGTTAGGTTAAGGGGTTAATAGCTTAATTTAGTTTATGGCGATGTGGGAGGCTGGTGGTTTAGGGTTTAATAGGTTTAGTAAGTGGTAGTGGTGTGGGAGGCCAGAGGCCAGAGGTTTAGGGGTTGATATATTTATCTAGTTGCGGTGGGGCTCCGGGAGCGGCGGTATACTGCTTAATAACTTTATTTTGTTGCGGTGAGCTCGGGGAGCGGTGGGATAGGGGTTAATACATTTATTTAGTTGCGGCGGGGTGCAGGTGCGGCGGTATAAGGGTTAATAACTTTATTTAGTTGAGGTGGGCTCGGGGAGCAGCAGGGTTGGGGTTAATAACATTATGTAGGTGGCGGTGATGTCGGGGCGGCAGATTAGGGGTGTTTAGACTCGGGGCTTATGTTAGGGTGTTAGGTGTAAACGTTACTAGCATAGAAATCAAAACTATATCGGGCAGCAGCGAACATAAGCTTTCACTGCTTTCAGACTTCCATTGATTCCTATGGCATCCGTGGCCTCCAGGGTGGCTGATTAAAACCAGGTATGCTGGTCTGGAATAGTGGCGAGCGTACCTGTTAGAAATTTGATAAATGACAAAAGTTGTCAGATAGTGCCAAATTTGTATTTGGAACATCTGTAATGACGTAAGCATCGATCTGTGTCGGATTGAGACCAGTGGATCGTATGTTACGTCACAAATTTCAACTTTTGCCCATCTGTAGGCTTTGATAAATGGGGCAAATCAGGCTCACCACAATTACGCTGCGGAATTCCAGCGTATTCGTGGTTGACGGCTTGATAAATATCCCTCTTAGTGTTAGTTTTTTTTTTGGGGGGTGTTTTTTATTTTTAAGATTAGGGATTTGGGCAATTGAAAAAGAGCTGATTGCCCTTTTAAGGGCAATGCCCATACAAATGCCCCTTTAGGGGCAATGGGTAGTTTAGCTTTTTTTACTGTTAGTTTTTTTATTTTGGGAGTTTGGTGGGTGGGTTTTTTTTTACTGTTAGGGGGATTTAGTATTTTTTAGAGGTAAAAGAGCTGTTTAACTTAAGGCCCTTTTAAGGGCTATTGGTAGTTTAGTATTAGATTAGGGGGTGTTTTTATTTTCGGGGGGATTTTTTATTTTTATAGGGACATTAGTATTAGTTTAGTTTTAAATTTTTTATTTTGGATACCTTTGTTTATTTTTTTCTGTAATTTTAGTTTTTTTTTTGTAACTTTATCGCCTAGGATATATATATATATATATAAAAATGTCTACATATGTATTTGTATGTGCATAAATGTATTTACAGACATATATACACATTTAAACACATTCATACATATGTACACACATATAGACATATTTATAAGTGCATTTGAGCCCTTTGTAGTTAAGTAGCTGAAAAATCATATTTATGCAACATTCATATTTAATAAAGTGTTTAACTGTGTATGTACTGTAAATAATTCACATTCCAATGTTCATCACATAGGGCAATAAGTATTTTTAAATAGATCTCTCTCTCTCTCTCTCTCTCTCTCTCTATATATATATATATATACTGTATATATATATTTATATATATATATATGCCTGTATATATCTATACCTATATATAGTCATATATCTATCTATATCGATATCTAAAATCTAAATCTGCGTGATATTTGAAGTTTCACTTTTTGCGCTTGCCAGGTTTTTCGCTATGGCGCTAACTTTTTACTTTCAGCTCATAATACGCTTGCAACCCAATGCCAACAAAAAGCTTCCCTCTAGCGAAGTTAACGAGCGAACGGGAGAGCAAAATAGCAATCCACGTGTAATCTAGCCCTAAAATGTGGATTTGCATAGATGTTAGTGTGTTTCACTTTCACAAAAAGAAATCTGGCACCGAAAAGAGCCGAATGCCATGAGCGGGCGCATTTGTCCGCATGCGGCAGTGAACAAAACTCCCGAATGCACATGTCTAGTACTCACAAATGTACAGAGAGATCAGCAACATGTGGATCTATAGACTGTCAATGACTTCCTTCTCTGAGGGCATCTCCTGCAACAATCACATTTTCAGGAACTGTCGCTTCCTTCAAATCCTTTTTACAATTCCAGAAAATAACATTCAACAACGTTCAGCTGATGTTTTTAATAATTTAAACTGCATGTGAATTGCTTTTCAATGAGATTAGAATTTGACCATCTTTGCAATTCAATAACTAGAATTTACATAGGTTTAATGCCAATGTGTTAAGAGGAATAAGGCTTTGTGTAGCAAGGCTTGAATACGATGCATAAATCTTTACTACTTACAGTCACAGTGCATCTGCCGCTTCCCAGTGTCACAGAATGATGCTAGCGCTTGTAGTAATTCATGTAAATACATTATATTTAGTGTTAGGACCAATCAGTAAAATAGTGCAATTTAATCTTTCTGTCATATTTACTGATTACCTACAAATTTGAACTGGCGAGTTGCTAAATAAGGGTTTAATTGGCATTAATTGTTATTTAAAGGGACGTAAACACCCATTTCTTTCATGATTTAGATAGAACATACAACATTCTAATTTACTTCTATTATCAAATTTACTTAAATCTCTTGTTATCCTTTTTTGAAGAAGCAGCACAATTATTAATTCACTACTAAGAGTAAGATAAATACATGGGTTAGCTAGCTCTCAGTAGTGAATTGCTGCTTCTTAGCCTACCTAGGTATGTTTTTTTAACAAAGGAAACCAAGAGAATAATGTGCATACTAGACATATATATATATATTATACATACATGTGTGTGTGTATACACACGTGTATTTATGTGCTTATATATGTATTAACACGTGTATTTATGTGTTTATATATGTATACACACATGCATTTATGTGTTTATATATGTATAAACACGTGTATTTATGTGCTTATATATGTATACACACATGTATTTATGTGCTTACATATGTATACACACGTGTATTTATGTGCTTATATATGTATACACACGTGTATTTATGTGCTTATATATGTATACACACGTGTATTTATGTGCTTATATATGTATACACACGTGTATTTATGTGCTTATATATGTATACACACATGCATTTATGTGTTTATATATGTATACACACGTGTATTTATGTGCTTATATATGTATACACACGTGTATTTATGTGCTTACATATGTATACACACGTGTATTTATGTGCTTATATATGTATACACACATGCATTTATGTGTTTATATATGTATACACACGTGTATTTATGTGCTTATATATGTATACACACGTGTATTTATGTGCTTATATATGTATACACACATGTATTTATGTGCTTATATATGTATACACACGTGCATTTATGTGCTTATACATGTATACACACGTGTATTTATGTGCTTATATATGTATACACACGTGCATTTATGTGTTTATATATGTATACACACGTGCATTTATGTGCTTATATATGTATACACACGTGTATTTATGTGCTTATATATATGTTTTTTTTTCAATTTGATCACATTTGGCGGTGAAATGGTGGCATGAAATATACCAAAATGGGCCTAGATCAATACTTTGGGTTGTCTACTACACTACACTTAAGCTAAAATTAACTCTACAAGCTGCCTACATGCTCCCTAATTAACCCCTTCACTGCTGAGCATAAAACACGTGTGGTGCGCAGTGGCATTTAGCAGACTTCTAATTACCAAAAAGCAACTTCAAAGCCATATAAGTCTGCTAAAATGGCATGTCTGGCACACAGTGTTGGGGCAAGTGTCCATCTGACCTCTGATACCTGGTCTGCAAAGCATGGTCAGGGCAGGTATATCACCTACACTGCGCACTGTGAAGCGGGCGTAAACCCTTACACTACCTGAACGATACAACATCATACCTGATGTTTTAAAGCACGTTATTCCAAACAATTTAGGAATGTTAGGTGATTTATGCCTATTATGGCTTAAAAACAGACTTTTCCATGGGAGTTTTGCCATGGATCCCTCTCCGGCATGCCACAGTCCAAGTGTTAGTGCCCTTGAAACAACTTTTCCATCACTATTGTGGCCAGAAAGAGTCCCTGTGGGTTTTAAAATTCGCCTGCTTATTAAAGTCTAGGTTCGCGACATCATTAGTATTTATGTGCTTATATATGTATACACACATGCATTTATGTGTTTATATATGTATACACACGTGTATTTATGTGTTTATATATGTATACACACGTGCATTTATGTGTTTATATATGTATACACACGTGTATTTATGTGTTTATATATGTATACACACGTGCATTTTTGTGTTTATATATGTATACACACGTGCATTTATGTGGTTATATATGTATACACACGTGTATTTATGTGTTTATATATGTATACACACGTGCATTTTTGTGTTTATATATGTATACACACGTGCATTTATGTGCTTATATATGTATTCACACGTGTATTTATGTGCTTATATATGTATACACACGTGCATTTATGTGTTTATATATGTATACACACGTGCATTTATGTGCTTATATATGTATACACACTTGGATTTATGTGTTTATATATATATACACACGTGTATTTATGTGTTTATATATGTATACATGCATATAATGTATACAAATATAAACACATACGTACACATGTATATACATTTTATAATTTGTTTTACTGTGTATTTACTGTAAATATTTTACTTTACAATGTTTTTTACAAAAATGTTCTTTGTATTTTTAAATATATATTGCTATATATACTATATATACTGTATAAATATATATTGCTATATATATATATATATATATATATATATATATATATATATATATATATATATATATATATATATATATATATAAAAGAAAATGTTATTTTTATTTAAAAATAAAAATAACATTTTCTTCTATGTGTAAAACATTGGAATGTAAAATATTCATAACTACCTTTGGCTTTAGCGCTGTAGGTCTAACTGTGTCGGGGTAGCGCGCAAGGGATAATTGTTACATTTTGTTTTGAAAGTATGCTCCATTACAGTCTATAGGGAGAAGTACTTAACATGGTTGCAATATCTGAAGTCCTGAAGTTAGCTTGTGTCAGATTTCGCTCGTGTGCAAACCATTTACTTGTAATCTGATGCTACACAACAGCAGATTTGCAAAGTTTGACATTGTTGTAAAAACTGATTACATTCTAGCACTCAATAGTGTACAATGTTGTTGAACTTATTGTTGCAAACACTGCTATCATATAATACTCCAGACACACACACACTCATAACACAAAGTAAATATGATAACAAAAAAAGCAAATTGGATTCTTTTTAATTACATAGTTTATTTGAATCACAAATGTTTAATGTCGAATTTCATGTCTGTTCATGTTCCGTAAATAAATACAATTCTTGGTGAACACAGGAGTTACAAAAAGTCACCTTGCCATGGACCTGACCCTCAGATTGTTTTTGCCTCCTCCGTATTGATTCAAGGTCAAAATAACAGCGGTCGCCATAAAATATTTTACTCTTTTTGATAGTTACTGATGTATCACAAATGTATTAAAATAACAGATTTGACAGCTAGTTTTTCTCCTTACCACAAATTGCAATGAAACACATTTCTGCTGATTTGATGTTTCACACTTATTACAAGTATTATTTGCTTTGTGTCCATGCTTTAATAATGTCTTTCCGACAGAAGTTTAATTATTCTTGTTATATTACCCATGCGCCTAATTATATCAAATAAGAACTTTCCTTCCAAATCCATAATTATCTGTAAACATCTGTGTGTGCAAGATTAAGTCATCAGCTTCGCACAAAAGAATGTATCGCTGTTCTCACTTTGTGTTAAAGAAAATATTAAAAAGTTACGTTCAAAGTGTATCAATAACTTAAGTTTTATTTTTTAAAGTCTTTTGTAGATCTTAGTTCTTTATATATAGATGCCGTTAAAGACAAAAGCTAAATGTAACCTATATAAATAGAGAAGAAATATGTTTGAACATTAGTTTTTATTTTCTTCTTCTTTTTTTTTCTTTCTAGCAAGCAATATAAAATAGGCACTAAGCCCTAATTTTGTTCTGCAATTTAAAAGTATTGTAGAAATGTCTTCCTGGGGGCTGAAAGGTAAAGCATGCTCCTACGGGTTATGCATATGACCTAGGATCCAAGGCTGTATGGTACAGCAGCTGATTGGCTGTTTAAAAGTGCCACACTTTAGTTCTGTTGGGAAGCAAACATAAGCCCTATACAGTGAAGCATATGTATTCTCTATGTAGACTGGGGAGCAGGAGTATCAGTATAATAGAAATCAGACCCAAAGGCTAGGGTGGAGTACAATGTTAGCACATTGTGTACAACCCAGGATGTGACCCACAGGAACAGGAGCACTAGAACCCAGTCTTTGAAGTAACAGTTAAATAGATACTCAGTGAAGCAGAAGAACAGCAGGCAGGCAGAGATCAGTACTGCACAGATTAGACTAGTATTAAGGGGATCCACAAAAATGGTCAGGCAGGAAGAGGTCAGTTATTTTACAGGGAGGTCCAAGAATGGTCAGGCAGGCAAAGGTCAGCAACTTACAGGCAGGTTTAGTACAGAAGATATCCAGAAGAGTGGTCAAACAAGCAGAGGTCAGTAACTTTACAGTCAGGTCCAAGAGTGGTCAGTCAGGCACAGGTCAGTAACTTTACAGGCCGGTCCAAGAGTGGTCAGGCAGGCACAGGTCAGTAACTTTGCAGGCAGGTCCAAGAGTGGTCAGGCAGGCACAGGTCAGTAAGTTTACAGGCAGGTTCAAGAGTGGTCAGGCAGGCACAGGTCAGTAACTTTACAGGCAGGTCCAAGAGTGGTCAGACAGGCAGAGGTCAGTGACTTTACAAGCAGGTCCATTAGTGGTCATGCAAGCAGAGGTCAGCAAATTACAAGGTGGTTCAGTACAGAAGGTATCCAGGAGAGTGGTCAGACAAGAAGAGGTCAGCAACTTTACAAGCAGGTCCAAGTGTGGTCAGACAGGCAGAGGTCAGTAACTTTACAGGCAAGTCCAAGAGTGGTCCGACAGGCAGAGGTCAGTAACTTTACAGTCAGGTCCAAGAGTGGTCAGGAAGGCAGAGATTAGTAACTTAACAGGCAGGTCCATTAGTGGTCATGCAAGCAGAGGTCAGCAAATTACAAGGTGGTTCAGTACAGAAGGTATCCATGACAGTGGTCAGCCAAGAAAAGGGCCAGTAACTTTACAAGCAGGTCCAAGAGTGGTAAGAAGAGGTCAGTAACTTCTAGGCAGGTTTAGTACAGGAGGTATCCATGAGAGTGGTCAGAGAAGCCAGTATTTTTACAGGCAGGTCCAAGAGAGGTCTGGCAGGCAGAGTTCAGCAACTTACAGGGAGGTTCAGTACAGAAGGTATCCAGGAGAGTGGTCAGACAAGCAGAGGTGAGTAACTTTACAGGCAAATCCTAGAGTGGTCAGGCAAGAAGAGGTCAGTAACTTTAAAGGCAAGTCCAAGAGTTGTCAGACAAGCAGAGGTCAGTAACTTTCCAGGGAAGTCCTAGTCCTAGAGTGGTCAGATAGGCAAAGGTCAGCAACTTGCAGGCAGGTTCAGTACAGAGGATATCCAGGAGAGTAGTCAGATGAGCAGAGGTCAATAATTAAACAGGCAGCAGAATAAAGCAGTGCACCCAGGAAGATAGAGCTGAATCCAACAAACGGGTGCCGAGAATCAGACATGCCGAGATTAAAAGAAGCTGCCTGACGTCATTGCGAACGGTCGGCGCAGAGAGGCACACATCACATTGCTAGGCAACACGAGGTTAAGCATCAGACGACTGCATTAGTGCGGAAAAAACAGGCTCCCTGACAAGGAGTTATTGCAACTGATTGGCTGTGCTGCTCTTTTTTTAAAAAAAAATTTCTGAGGTTTAAACACAAAATTACAGGCAGTAAGAAGCATGATAGAGCCTTTTCTCATGTAAATATAGCCCTACAATACTTTATTCTGGATGGAGGATCTTAAACAAATACTCCTGACTGCCATGACCTTAAAGGGACAGTCTGCACCAGAATTTTTATTGTTTTAAAATATAGATAATCCCTTTATTGCCCATTCCCCAGTTTTGCATAACTAACACAGTTATATTAATACACTTTTAACCTCTGTGATTATCTTGTATCTAAGCCTCTGCAAACTGCCCCTTTAATTCAGTTCTTTTGACAGACTTGCAGTTTAGCCAATCAGTGCCTGCTCCCAGATAACTTCACGTGCACGAGCACTGTGTTATCTATATGAAATACGTGAACTAACACCCTCTAGTGGTGAAAAACTGTTAAAATGCATTCTGAAAAGAGGTGGCCTTCAAGGTCTAAGAAATTAGCATATGAACCTCCTAGGTTAAGCTTTCATCTAAGAATACCAAGAGAACAAAGCAAAATTGGTGATAAAAGTACATTGGAAAATTGTTCAAAATTACATGCTCTATCTGAATCATGAAAGTTTTTTTTGGCCTAGACTGTCCCTTTAATAAAACAAACTGAAAACAAACGGCTAGATTTAGAGTTTTGTCGGTAAAGACCCCCCAACGCACCCTTAAGACAACGCTGGTATTTAGAGTTGTCTGAAGGGCTGCGTTAGGCTCCAAAAAGGGTGCGTTGAGCCGAATTTACCGCCACTTCAACCCTCAATACCAGCGTTGCTTATGGTAGCTGTAAGCTGGAAAAACGTGCTCGTGCACGATTCCCCCATAGGAAACAATGGGGCCGTTTGGGATGGAAAAAAACCTAACACCTGCAAAAAAAGCAGTGTTAAGCTCCCAACGCAGCCCCATTGTTTCCTATGGGGAAACAGTTTCTAAGTCACCTAACACCCTAACATGTACCCCGAGTCTAAACACCCCTAATCTTACACTTATTAACCCCTAATCTGCCGCCCCCGCTATCGCTGCCACCTGCTATATATTATTAACCCCTAATCTGCCGCTCCGTACACCGCCGCAAACTACATTATCCCTATGAACCCCTAATTTGCTGCCCCTAACATCGCTGACACCTATATTATATTTATTAACCCCTAATCTGTCCCCCCCAACGTCGCCATCACCTACCTACACTTATTAACCCCTAATCTGCTGACCGGACCTCGCCGCCACTATAATAAATGTATTAACCCCTAAACCGCCGCACTCCCGCCTCGCAAACCCTATAATAAATAGTATTAACCCCTAATCTTCCCCCCCAACGTCGCCGCCACCTAACTTCAAGTATTAACCCCTAATCTGCCGACCGGACCTCGCCGCTACTCTAATAAATGTATTAACCCCTAAAGCTAAGTCTAACCCTAACCCTAACACCTCCCTAAATTAAATATAATTTTAATCTAACGAAATAAATTAAATCTTATTAACGAAAGTATTCCTATTTAAAACTAAATACTTACCTGTAAAATAAACCCTAATATAGCTACAATATAACTAATAATTATATTGTAGCTATTTTAGGATTTACAGGGAGTGCAGAATTATTAGGCAAGTTGTATTTTTGAGGATTAATTTTATTATTGAACAACAACCATGTTCTCAATGAACCCAAAAAACTCATTAATATCAAAGCTGAATAGTTTTGGAAGTAGTTTTTAGTTTGTTTTTAGTTATAGCTATTTTAGGGGGATATCTGTGTGTGCAGGTGACTATTACTGTGCATAATTATTAGGCAACTTAACAAAAAAACAAATATATACCCATTTCAATTATTTATTTTTACCAGTGAAACCAATATAACATCTCAACATTCACAAATATACATTTCTGACATTCAAAAACAAAACAAAAACAAATCAGTGACCAATATAGCCACCTTTCTTTGCAAGGACACTCAAAAGCCTGCCATCCATGGATTCTGTCAGTGTTTTGATCTGTTCACCATCAACATTGCGTGCAGCAGCAACCACAGCCTCCCAGACACTGTTCAGAGAGGTGTACTGTTTTCCCTCTTTGTAAATCTCACATTTGATGATGGACCACAGGTTCTCAATGGGGTTCAGATCAGGTGAACAAGGAGGCCATGTCATTAGATTTTCTTCTTTTATACCCTTTCTTGCCAGCCACGCTGTGGAGTACTTGGACGCGTGTGATGGAGCATTGTCCTGCATGAAAATCATGTTTTTCTTGAAGGATGCAGACTTCTTCCTGTACCACTGCTTGAAGAAGGTGTCTTCCAGAAACTGGCAGTAGGACTGGGAGTTGAGCTTGACTCCATCCTCAACCCGAAAAGGCCCCACAAGCTCATCTTTGATGATACCAGCCCAAACCAGTACTCCACCTCCACCTTGCTGGCGTCTGAGTCGGACTGGAGCTCTCTGCCCTTTACCAGTCCAGCCACGGGCCCATCCATCTGGCCCATCAAGACTCACTCTCATTTCATCAGTCCATAAAACCTTAGAAAAATCAGTCTTGAGATATTTCTTGGCCAGTCTTGACGTTTCAGCTTGTGTGTCTTGTTCAGTGGTGGTCGTCTTTCAGCCTTTCTTACCTTGGCCATGTCTCTGAGTATTGCACACCATGTGCTTTTGGGCACTCCAGTGATGTTGCAGCTCTGAAATATGGCCAAACTGGTGGCAAGTGGCATCTTGGCAGCTGCACTCTTGACTTTTCTCAGTTCATGGGCAGTTATTTTGCGACTTGGTTTTTCCACACGCTTCTTGTGACCCTGTTGACTATTTTGAATGAAACGCTTGATTGTTCGATGATCACGCTTCAGAAGCTTTGCAATTTTAAGAGTGCTGCATCCCTCTGCAAGATATCTCACTATTTTTGACTTTTCTGAGCCTGTCAAGTCCTTCTTTTGACCCATTTTGCCAAAGGAAAGGAAGTTGCCTAATAATTATGCACACCTGATATAGGGTGTTGATGTCATTAGACCACACCCCTTCTCATTACAGAGATGCACATCACCTAATATGCTTAATTGGTAGTAGGCTTTCGAGCCTATACAACTTGGAGTAAGACAACATGCATAAAGAGGATGATGTGGTCAAAATACTCATTTGCCTAATAATTCTGCACTCCCTGTATATTTATTTTACAGGCAAGTTTGTATTTATTTTAACTAGGTACAATAGCTATAAAATAGTTATTTACTAATTAATAGCTACCTAGTTAAAATAATTACAAAAATACCTATACCTTTATATAAAATAAATCCTAACCTAAGTTACAAATACACCTAACACTACACTATCAATAAATTAATTAAATAAATTACCTACAATTACCTACAATTAAATAAACTAACCTAAATTACAAAAACAAACAAACACTAAATTACAAAAAATAAAAAAAGATTACAAGAATATTAGGCTAATTACACCTACTCTAAGCCCCCTAATAAAATAAACCCCCCCCCCCCAAATAATAAAGGTCCCTACCCTATTCTAAATTAAAAAGTAATCAGCTCCTTTACCAGCCATTAAAAGGGCTTTTTACGGGGTATTTCCCTAAAGTAATCAGCTCTTTTGCCTGTAAAAAAAAATACAACCCCCCCAACATTAAAATCCACCACCCACATACCCCTACTCTAACTCAAACCCCCCTTAAATAAACCTAGCACTACGCCCCTGAAGATCTCCCTACCTTGAGTCGTCTTCACCCAGCCGGGCCGAAGTCTTCATCCGATGGGGCAGAAGAGGACATCCAGAAAAGCAGAAGTCTTCATCCTATACGGGCAGAAGAGGACATCCGGACCGGCAGACATCTTCATCCAAGCGGCATCTTCTATCTTCATCTATCCGGAGCGGAGTGGAGCCATCTTCTTCCAGCCGACGCGGATCCATCCTCTTCAACCGAATGAAGGTTCCTTTAAATGACGTCATCCAAGATGGCATCCCTCAAATTCCGATTGGCTGATAGGATTCTATCAGCCAATCGAAATTAAGATAGGAAAAATCTGATTAGCTGGTTGAATCAGCCAATCAGATTCAAGTTCAATCTGATTGGCTTTTAGCGATAATTGCACCAGCAGTTCTTGTGAACTGCTGGTGCAATGCTGGTGCAATGCTGCCCCCTGCAGATTTGCGGCCGCTAGCAGAGAGTGTCAATCAACCCGATCGTATTCGATCGGTTGATTTCTGTCCGCCGCCTCAGAGCAGGCAGACAGGTTATGGAGCAGCAGTCAAGCCTAAAGGCTCGCCAGAAACATTGGCCTTCGAGCTCCATACAGAGCTTGATAAATAGGCCCCTATGTGTCTAGAGAACAATGGGAGCTGCATTGTTGTAACTTAAAGGGACATAAAACCCCAATTTCTTTCATGATTAAGGTAGAGAATACAATTTTAAACAACTTTCTAATTTACTTCTTTTATCTAATTTCTTTCATTCTCTTGCTATCATTTGTTGAAGGAGCAGCAATGCACTAATGGTTTCTAGTTGAACTTATGGGTAAGCCAATCACAATCAATATATATATGCAACCACCAATTAACAGCTAGAACCTAGGTTCTCTGCTGTTCATGAGCTTGCCTAGATAAACCTTTCAGCAAATGATAACATGAGTAGGACTCTCAGGGGCATATTTATCAAAGCGTCAATCTCAGTGCATTTGCCGGCGTCAATACGCTCGCCAGACATCTCTGACGCAGATCTGAATACGATACCCTTATTTTTAAAAAAAAATATAAAAAACACACGCATCAAGTATGGTGCGATGAGCATCGGACTGTTGTTAACTAACAGTCATCGATGTCGCGGTTATTCAGGTTTTTCCCAACTTTATTTATACCATTTCATTACTGTCTATGAATAAGCACATTTCTCTAAAGCTAATCTTTTATTTTTTATCTGTTAATGTCCAAGAAATAGCTACATTTATAGCTCAACAAACAATATCTCATAGGAAGTTATGTTTATATTTATTTGTTATACAAAACAAATCTGTTATATGATACTTTCACATAAATTAATGTGTATTTGTATTCCTAGAAGTCATGACATGCTTTTATCTCATGTTTTTTTTATAAATGATTATTAATGCTAGAATTTGTACATATATCTCTGCACATACTTGTTTGTATATATATATATATATATATATATATATATATATATATATATTTATATATGTGTGTGTGTGTGTGTGTTATGTCAGAAAATTTTGCAAACATATTTACATGTAACTAAATTCCTTTTTGTGTTCTAAACAATATTGTCTTTCATATCTCTGTGTTTATTTATACCACTATATGTATATAGTGTAAATGTATTATTATTCTGAGCAGGAATAATTGTGAATATAACATGTAATCAGGGTATCATATGTATTTATTTGCAATCAATGGATATTTTAAGAGCTGGGCCAGTTTTCTCTCTGTACCTGTGTAACCCCTCCTGATTGCAATCCAGTTTTAAAAACCACCCCTACACAGGTGTTATAAAATGGGATGGCATATAAGATGACATTTCTTACTGAAAAAGAAATTCAAGAGAAGGAAGAAATACACTGAAAATAACATGACAGTAAGGTGGTGATTTTAATCTCTGCTGTATCTGAATCATGACAGTTTAATGTTAGGTGGGCTATCCCTTTCAGCTATCAGTTTAAGATTATATTGAATCAAACATCAATTTAAATTTTAAAATTATTGTCTAAAATATTACACTGTGTGTCCTAATGTCAGCAACAATGTTTATCTTTAATTCTAATTTCACATATACATACTTTCAAAGTATAATACACAATGTAACAAATGGCCCTTACAAGTTCTGATGAGTGATCAATGACACAAGTATCAAGCAATATATGTATATTTTAATTAGATTGGCTGATGTCATAAATCATGTGATTATGCATATTTCAATCCAAAGTGGTGGAAAATTCACTAGTGTGTGGGTTGTTAAGGAGTTTGTGTCATAATTGGTGCAAAAAGTGGAGAGTGGGACTTGTATTACACGGCTTAAACATGGTGCACATAGATTTGTCACAAAAAAATAAAAAGGAAGTTAGCTATTTTATGTTGTGTATTTATTTCATTTTTATCTCTATATCTGTTAGTGCAACAAGTTTGAGGCAAAACTTTTCAACATATTTGTATAAATAATATTGTCCCCTTGCTTTGTAATAAGAGACAAATTTGTAGCATAATCCATAAGTAGCAATGTATTTTTCATCCCTATATCTAATAGTGCACCAAATGTGTAGCAATATTATTGTTTTATTTAGAAAGGGTATACAATTTTAATAGAGTTTCTAATTTACTTTTATTATGTAATATGCTTCATTCTCTTGCAGCATCGAACATAAGCTTTCTGTGTTTTCAGACTCCCATTGAGTTCTATGGCATCCGCAACCTCAAGGTTGGCGGATTGAAAACTAGGTACGCTGCATCGGAATCTGTAATGATGCAAGCATCGATCTGAGTCAGTTTGAGATTGTGGGATCGTATGTTACATCACAAATTTCAACATTTGCAGATCTTGACGCTTTGATAACTACGGCGGTTCAATCTCGTGACAAATACGACACAGAATTCAAGCGTATTTTCAGTTGACGCTTTGATAAATAGACCCCTCAATTTCTTGATATCAACATCAAAAAGACCAAAATTATCAAAAAAAGATTTTTCATTTTCTCTATACAGTGTATATTTCTCTCCCTCTCTTATTGTTTCCCTCTTTCTCTCTCTCTCTTTGGGGCTCTTGTCTGCCAAGATTCCATTAGAAGCCTTGTCAGTATTATGAATCCCCCTAATGTATTGCTTAAAACACAATTTTGTTTTTGTGAACTGTATATCTTATTGTGCTAATTTTGTTGGTAGTATGATTTACATAATAGAATGTTGATAAGAACGAATATTCTAAAAAATTCTATTATTGAATGTTATTTACAGTTTTTGAATGTCACATTCAAATTAGAATATTACATTTATAAAACACAATTGTAGACTAGAAATACTATTTCAAATTCGAATGTGACATTAAAATTCAAATGTCACATTCGAATTTGAATATTATATTTAAAAAACACAGTATTAGGGGGGCGGAGCCAACTACCGTGCTGAGAAGACGTTTGTGTTCAGTGCTCTGATCACAAACCCAGATCTAATCGATATTTAACTAAGTTACAGCACACAAAAGTTTATTTAGGAGCAGCTTAACATAATCCCAGAACAGCCACAATCATTGGGGAGCCGACTTTGCCGCGACTTTCACGGACCTATCCCACACTAACAAGCGGCCTCTTTTTCTCTTACCTTCTCCCTCACCGCTGCTAATAATCTACACTCCGGAGGGTAGGAGATCCGCTCCGGAGTGATTGGAGGAAGGTTCCTACTGTTCAGAGGGTGAGATCGCTAGCTTAAGCTAGATTCCTACCGCAACTTGTAGGCCGGAGCCGCGACCAATCTCCTGTGACCTGCGCCACTGCTGCGCTACCGCTGAGCTGCACCTACTGTTCACGCGGCCTGGTACAGATATTGTGGGAGATCCCTGGCGATGCTGGAGCTGGATGCCAGATGAGAAACTGGGCTTGCTGAAGCCAGACCGTATCAACGCTGCATCTGGTAAGACCCCACGCCACTTGCACCTAACATTACAACGCACTAGTTAACAGCAAGTGAGATATTAAAGGCTGACCACACATACCTTCTGTCAGCATATGAGCAACGGCTGATGGCTGAGACACATTGGTTGCCCCTCTGATAGGAAACGCTTGAGGCTGCCCTGACACTATTCACAAAAAGGTGCCAAAAACCGCCATCTTACCCTCCTTCTTTAACATAAGGTTGCAGTACCTGGACACAAGTAGGTGAAGAGGCACACACTACTAGAGACACTACAGGGTCTGACAGAGACCAGAGATCCCTCTGGTTTATGTGAATACATCTCCTAAGCTGCCTAATAATTCAGATGGTGCTGTAGCAGCAATGCAAAAAATAATAGACTAGCATTTATTTTTTCACAGCACTCCATTTGTTTCTGTGGACTACACAGCAGTGAGAGATTTCTTACCCTTCTCTAACTTAACAGTATTGACATTATTGTGGTTTCCTGAACCCTGTGTTGATCTCCTACAAGCAGCAGAGTCAATAAAGCCAATAACAAAGAATACCTCTTTATTTACCACAATACAATACAGTATTCTGCAGATTTCACTGCTTACTGTTGCATGCACTACGTACCCCTGTTGAACTGCTATTAAAGTAAAGTAAATTCACTGAGGACACTCTCTCATCCTCACCACTCTATAACAACACAGGAAAACATCACAACCTTTGTGCTGCCTTGCCTCTTCTATCCCAGTTTATTTGGAGGTCACTATAAAAGATCCCTCAGCCTAGACCCCCTCCCTCCCTTTCCCGCTGCCCCTATCAGCGGGTCATACCCAACTTCCTTTTTCCCACTTCGCCCAATAGGGGGCACGCCCCAGGGAGTGGGGTCAAGTTCATATATTTGCCTATATTGGTTCTACTCTCAATTCATACCTGGTCGAACCTGAAATATAATGCAAGGCTAGAGGCAATTGAGTAGGGGTGCAGGATTGGGGATCCCTCCAGGAACCATCTAACTTAAGGATCCCACTTCAAAGTTCTCTACATTAGCTACATCAATCAACATCCATACTACTTCCCATGGCTAATACGATAGGAAAAAAGCAAAAAGCCCAGAAAAACCCCAAAAGGACTTTAACTGATCACTTTCATAACAAACATGCTTCATACATGGAGAATTCAGAAGATGATTCCAGAGATTCAGCCACCTCACTTAACAGACCCCCCAAATCAGACAGCCGTCATAGAGAGGATCCCACCCTTTCCCAGTCAACTTTCTTAGACACCATACAGGCCCTGTCTGACAAAATGGATACACACCACACCTCCCTACGACAGGAGTTCAGACAATCAGTGGCTGAACTGAAGAGAGAAATCTCGTCAGTAAATGAGCACACTGAGACCTTGGAGAAGAAGCACGAGGATCTAGCTCTAGACCACTCCAACCTTCTCGCCTACTCCCAAAACCTAGCAGAAATGATTACTGAATTAGAAGGCAAACTAGCAGACCTTGAAGACAGGTCTCGCCATAATAACTTAAGAATACGTGGCATCCCAGAATCTGTCACCATAGCGGACCTCCCAGCTCACCTACAGGGTTTATTCAAAGAAATATTGGAAACACTTCAACCGCAAGATCTACTGATAGATAGAGCTCATAGAGCCTTACGACCTAGGAACTCATCTGCAGACACCCCCAGGGATGTCATCGTGAGATTACACTATTTCTCAACTAAAGACAAAATACTAAGAGCCTCATTCGCCAACAAGATGCTGAAAGACTCAAATCAGGGACTTCAGATCTTTCCAGATCTATCGCAACATACTTTAGCAAGGAGGAGAACTTTCCAGCAGTTCACACGAGTCCTGAGACACAATAACATCAAATACAGATGGGGATTTCCAGTGAAGCTCTTCCTGCAACACCAAGACAAGTCCTATGTGATCTCCACACCTGATCAAGGAATGAAACTCCTTGGCACTCTAAGACTTGATCTCTCCCAAAAGACGAATCAGAACCCAGAAGACATCTCAGAGCCTCTCAACGTGTCTGCTCCAACGTGGAGCCCCCGTCCTTCTGCATCCAACAAACCCTATAAAATAAAGTGAGGATGAGAGCTAACGCACGGGTACATATCTTACCCTCATCTGAGCTTAGGTAATCATCCATGCCTTTCCCTTTTCAACAAAACAAAGCCTTTCTACTTGAACGTTATACGAGCTTACAAACGGGTACATATCTTACTCTCCTTAGCTCGTATATACAGATTCACATCATCTAATAACCGGACTGGCTCTTCTAAGTCCCTATTCTCATGGGGTGTTGACTCTTTATACCCCCAACCAAAGTGAAGATCCAGGACTTGAAAAGAATATCCTCTTTATTTTTGAAGAACGATGTCAGCACCGGCAGATAAGCCTAAACAGAACTTTCACAATAAGGAGAGAACATCCAGACCTTGTCCTCACCCGGAGGACAAGCAGGTGAAGCTAAAAGTTTTATAACAGTTGTTTGTATCTACTAATTAGTATAAATGTGACTCTTAAGTTGGAAATGTATATTTGATGGTATATGCGATAGCCTAGATATGTTTACTATGACTTGCCCTTAAACTTAGTCTCCCGTTAGGGAAGTTGAATGTTATTTTAGAAATCTCATGTTGCCTTTTCAGCAGGTAGAGTATATAGAATACCTAACGTCCCTATGTGTACCATTACTGTTTACTGCTTATTTCAATGCTTCTCATATTATGTTATGTATATTTGACCCTTTTTTTTCTTTCTCTTTACACGATAAGATCACTGAAAAGCCTTACTTCTTAACACAGGAGGTCTCTTAGTCATAACATATGTGAACACCTCTCTTTATTTACCCAGACTACTCGAGCTCCTTAACATAATATAACACCATTCCTCCAAATCATCGTCCTGGAGGGCCCTAATGCCCTGCCACCCCGATACCCTCCCTCAACTTCCTTATTTAGAACCCCACTCAGATTCATCCCAGAGTGCCAACCTGTACTTGAGACTCCGCTCCCCACACATCACGGGTCCTTTACCCATTTTTCGAACTCAAGCGGCTCTTGCCCGCTGTATTCTTTTATCCCTTTTTCCACTCTAAATATCTACAGCTCTACCAATATCACAGGTTATCAGGTTATACAAAGGAAAACACTCAGACCCTACAACAGACTAATTCCAGAGGCGAAATTCCCCCATACTTTCCCCCACCCAGTTTGCACCATACAGCATACACCTAGTGGCAATACAACATTGAACACCTTTATGTCCATGGCTCACTCTCTTTCCAGATTAGACTACATCTAATGAGAATGCAGCTAAACCTTGACTATTGGGGAACCCCATAACCTCTCCCCTTTTCTTACCCCCCTTACCTCGCCTCTGGACATACACAAATATACAAACACACAGGTCCATTTAGATTCACGACTATCCAAATATGTATTGCTATAGACATTTCTAATTGGACCAAGGTTACTGTCTAAATGTATGAATGATTGTATACTTCAGTATAAACCTGTTGAGGTTAAACCACCTAAGAGCTGTATATTGCATAGTATGTATTTCATGTATTGCTTTCTTTAATGTTGTAAAACAGAGACATAATACTTATAGGCAAGTAACATTACTTTAACACAATCAATGGACACATGGGTATATATCTGAACTTGTTTAATGTTAACAGTCTTGTGTGTTCAAAATGGTGTAAAAAGGTACCGATGTAATGACTTGCATTTTTTTTTGATGTTGTTAATTTTCTAACCTGAATGACTCAATAAAAAAATTATAATAAAATAAACAAAAAAAACCCACAGTATTAGACTGGAAATATTATTTTGAATTTGAATATGACTTTCGAATTCGAATGTAGCATTCAAATTTGAATATTACATTTATTAAACACAGTTGTAGACTATAAATACTATTTCGAATTTGAATCTTACATTCAAATTCAAATGTCACATTCAAAGTCGAATATTACATTTCAAAATTGAATGAATTACATAGCTAAACATTCTATTATTTGAACAAATATTTTCAAATTTTTTTGAAAAATTAAAAAACAAAAATTAGAAAATAGAATGTAAGAATGTTATATAAACATTTGAAATACGATTTGAACGAACAAAGGTATCAAAATTCGTTTTAAATTTTGAATTTTTAGAAACATTCGCCCATCCCTACTCATGAACTAGTTAAAGCGGTGAGAGGCAGCTGTCTCGTGGGCTGGACCGTTTGTTCCAAACACTTCACAACAGTAGGAGCAGCATTGGTGGCTGCCAGCCACTGGATCCATTATGGATCCTAAAATGTAAAAATAAGCTATAAAAGCTAAGTGGTTAGGTTTACAAACACCATTGTGGGCTAGATTACGAGTGGCGCTCTAAAAATAACGCAGAAGGGAAAAGGGGTTTATTGCGGGTGTTTGCATTGGCCTGGTTTTTTCGCTCATATTACAAGTTGAAAGTAAACACAATTGCGATTTAAGCTAGAATAATAACCGCATCCTCAGAGCTCTGGTTAACTGGTTCATGAAACGAAAAACACAATCTAATATAAATTATTAATAAAAAAATATTGCACAAAAAAGTAATAAAGGCTAAAAGATATGAGGACACAGGTGTTAGAAAAAAAGTCAGGCAAAGGGCTTTAACATAGAGATACATACATACAAGAGTCACGTCTAGCAGGAATGCATGGGAACGGAGTTCTTGCACTGTTTTTGAAGGTGGAACTAAGTTCCCCCTGAACAGAGAACAGAAACGATTCAGTAAACACTGTTGCTGCTGAAGGGAGGAGCTACAGCAGAGTCTGGTTAGAGGGATAGTGAGATCCTCTAGTAATGGGCAGGAACACTACCTACAATACATTAAAAACAAGCCTGTCAGCAGTCCTGCTGTGTGATCACACTGCACTGTATGAAACACATGGTGCTTACATTTCTGTGTGGCTTGCTTTAATAGAAATAGCACTATTGTACCTTAAATGGGTGAGACTGTGACAGAGGAGGAGTCTCAGGCCCAAAAGGCAACCATTCAACCGTGCATTGATTTTTATTTGCTTTCATTAACCAAATTGTATTGATTATATACATATAAATACTGTGGCCTAGATTTGGAGTTCGGCGGTAGCCGTCAAAACCAGCGTTAGAGGCTCCTAACGCTGGTTTTGGCCGCCCGCTGGTATTTGGAGTCAGTGATTAAAGGGTCTAACGCTCACTTTTCAGCCGCGACTTTTCCATACCGCAGATCCCCCTACGCCATTTGCGTATCCTATCTTTTCAATGGGATCTTTCTAACGCCGGTATTTAGAGTCGTTTCTGAAGTGAGCGTTAGAGCTCTAACGACAAAACTCCAGCCGCCTGAAAATAGCAGGAGTTAAGAGCTTTCTGGGCTAACGCCGGTTCATAAAGCTCTTAACTACTGTACCCTAAAGTACACTAACACCCATAAACTACCTATGTACCCCTAAACCGAGGTCCCCCCACATCGCCGCCACTCGATTAAAATATTTTAACCCCTAATCTGCCGACCGCCACCTACGTTATACTTATGTACCCCTAATCTGCTGCCCCTAACCCCGCCGACCCCTGTATTACATTTATTAACCCCTAACCTGCCCCCCACAACGTCGCCGCCAGCTACTTAAAATAATTAACCCCTAATCTGCCGCTCCGTAAACCGCCGCAACCTACGTTATCCCTATGTACCCCTAATCTGCTGCCCTAACATCGCCGACCCCTATATTATATTTCTTAACCCCTAATCAAACCCCCACAACGTCGCCTCCACCTGCCTACACTTATTAACCCCTAATCTGCCGAGCGGACCGCACCGCTACTATAATAAAGTTATTAACCCCTAATCCGCCTCACTAACCCTATCATAAATAGTATTAACCCCTAATCTGCCCTCCCTAACATCGCCGACACCTACCTTCAATTATTGACCCCTAATCTGACGACCGGAGCTCATCGCTACTATAATAAATGGATTAACCCCTAAAGCTAAGTCTAACCCTAACACTAACACCCCCCTAACTTAAATATAATTTACATCTAACGAAATAAATTAACTCTTATTAAATAAATTATTCCTATTTAAAGCCAAATACTTACCTGTAAAAAAAATCCTAATATAGCTACAATATAAATTATAATTATATTATAGCTATTTTAGGATTAATATTTATTTTACAGGCAACTTTGTAATTATTTTAACCAGGTACAATAGCTATTAAATAGTTAAGAACTATTTAATAGTTACCTAGTTAAAATAATAATGATCGGAACAGCCAATAGAATGCGAGCTCAATCTGATTGGCTGATTGGATCAGCCAATCGGATTGAACTTGATTCTGATTGGCTGATTCCATCAGCCAATCAGAAAATTCCTACCTTAATTCCGATTGGCTGATAGAATCCTATCAGCCAATCGGAATTCGAGGGATGCCATCTTGGATGACGTCCCTTAAAGGAACAGTCATTCGTCGTTCAGTCGTCGGGCCGGATGGATGTTCCGCGCTGGAGGTCTTCAGGATCCTGCCGCTTCGCTCCGGATGGAAGACCATAGAAGATGCCGCCTGGATGATGACTTCAATCGGATGGAAGATCCTCTTCTGCCCCGCTTGGATGAAGACTTTGACCGGATCATGGACCTCTTCAGCCCCCCGCTTGGGCTTGGATCAGGACATCGGAGGAGCTCTTCAGGACGGATCGGTTAACCTGGTATGGTGAAGATAAGGTAGGAAGATCTTCATGGGCTTAGTGTTAGGTTTATTTAAGGGGGGTTTGGGTTAGATTAGGGGTATGTGGGTGGTGGGTTGTAATGTTGGGGGGGGGGGTATTGTATGTTTTTTTTTACAGGCAAAAGAGCTGAAATTCTTGGGGCATGCCCCGCAAAGGGCCCTGTTCAGGGCTGGTAAGGTAAAAGAGCTTGTAACTTTTTTAATTTAGAATAGGGTAGGGAATTTTTTATTTTGGGGGGCTTTGTTATTTTATTAGGGGGCTTAGAGTAGGTGTAATTAGTTTAAAATAGTTGTAATATTTTTCTTATGTTTGTAAATATTTTTTTATTTTTTGTAACTTAGTTCTTTTTTATTTTTTGTACTTTAGCTAGTTTATTTAATTGTATTTATTTGTAGGAATTGTGTTTAATTAATTTATTGATAGTGTAGTGTTAGGTTAATTGTAGGTAATTGTAGGTAGTTTATTTAATTAATTTATTGATAGGGTAGTGTTAGGTTTAATTATATCTTAGGTTAGGATTTATTTTACAGGTAAATTTGTTATTATTTTAACTAGGTAACTATTAAATAGTTCTTAACTATTTAATAGCTATTGTACCTGGTTAAAATAATTACAAAGTTGCCTGTAAAATAAATATTAATCCTAAAATAGCTATAATATAATTATAATTTATATTGTAGCTATATTAGGATTTTTTTTACAGGTAAGTATTTAGCTTTAAATAGGAATCATTTATTTAATAAGAGTTAATTTATTTCGTTAGATGTAAATTATATTTAAGTTAGGGGGGTGTTAGTGTTAGGGTTAGACTTAGCTTTAGGGGTTAATACATTTATTAGAATAGCGGTGAGGTCCGCTCGGCAGATTAGGGGTTAATAATTGAAGGTAGGTGTCGGCGATGTTAGGGAGGGCAGATTAGGGGTTAATACTATTTATGATAGGGTTAGTGAGGCGGATTAGGGGTTAATAACTTTATTATAGTAGCGCTCAGGTCCGCTCGGCAGATTAGGGGTTAATAAGTGTAGGCAGGTGTCGGCGACGTTGAGGGGGGCAGATTATGGGTTAATAAATATAATATAGGGGTCGGCGATGTTAGGGCAGCAGATTAGGGGTACATAGGGATAACGTAGGTTGCGGCGGTTTACGGAGCGGCAGATTAGGGGTTAAAAAAAATATGCAGGGGTCAGCGATAGCGGGGGCGGCAGAATAGGGGTTAATAAGTGTAAGGTTAGGGGTGTTTAGACTCGGGGTACATGTTAGAGTGTTAGGTGCAGACGTAGGAAGTGTTTCCCCATAGGAAACAATGGGGCTGCGTTAGGAGCTGAACGCTGCTTTTTTGCAGGTGTTAGGTTTTTTTTCAGCTCAAACAGCCCCATTGTTTCCTATGGGGATATCGTGCACGAGCACGTTTTTGAGGCTGGCCGCGTCCGTAAGCAACTCTGGTATCGAGAGTTGCATTTGCGGTAAAAATGCTCTACGCTCCTTTTTTGGAGCCTAACGCAGCATTTGTTTGAACTCTCGATACCAGAGTTAAATTTATGGTGCGGCCAGAAAAAAACCCGCGGAGCATTAACAGCCCTTCTACCGCCAAACTCCAAATCTAGGCCTGTGTGTTTATAAGAGTGAGTATGTAATTGTGTATGTATGTATGTGTATAAAACAATATTGATTGTAAGGGGGGTGGAAGTCTTGGTGAGTTCCCACACTTTTTTTTGTAGGACTTGACCCCTGCATACATGTGTATATACTGTATATATATATATATATATATATATATATATATATATATATATATATATATATATATATATAACACAAAAATACACATATATAAATATACACATATATAGAAGTGTGTTGGAGTCCTTTGCAGTTGTGCTAAATAAATGTCACGTATAATATAAGTGATAATAGTGCAGCCTGCGGTATTTCTTAAATGCATAGTGTGTGCTAAATAAATCTCACATATAATATGAGTTATAAAAAATGAAATGCTTGTGCAATGCTGGCCCCTGCTCATTTGCAGCCAATCGACCGCTAGCAGGGGGTTCCAATCATCCCAACCGCTGCTTCTTAGTTTAAGTTTCTGTTGAGCCGGAAACTTCGGGAGAAGATTGCAGCATCCCCTGTTTGGTAAACCTACCCCATAGTGTGTGCAAAATACATGTCATATTTACAATTAATAATATATTCTCAACAAATAGGTTTGATATAGATGATAACTTCTTATTGGTGCATACCCATATTCAAATTCATCAATCATATACCATCAGAAAAGAATAGGCGCTCAAACACTTCTATTTATTTGGTACAAACAAACCAGTAAGTTCAAAGACCATATGCAACTCGTGAGAGTCGAGTTACAGCAGTATTGCACAGAGAGGAGCTATCGCTGACTATAATAAGGAGTTCTGTTAAAGGTGTTTGCAGAGGACCTAGATGGCAGCGAGCTGGCGCGGTCCATTAGTGCTGAGAGCTAAGTGCTGAGAGCTAAGTGCTGAGAGCTAAGTGCTGAGAGCTAAGTGGAGGGAGCAAAGGCTACAAGGATTCGGTTTATCCTTTTGTATCTAAAGCAGTTGGACTGAGAAACCTTTATGAGCTAAGTTGCGGAAGGTAACGCTCCCTGTCACAATATACGCTTTTTCGCTAACACTTACCAGCAATTGGAATCTTACACCTGCTAACCTGCTTCTTTCTAACAACGTTATATGCAAACTACTAGTGACTGTGACTAAGCTGAAATACGAACTGACTAATTATGCATATATATTCTAAAAGGAACCCGTTCCTGACCTATGTTTCACTGGACTCGCTGCTAATAGAATGCTTTTCTATTAACAACATAATAACAATATATCAGCGCTAGCCACTACTTGTTTTGGAGTAAGAACTTTTGTTTTTGATTTTTTATGGCAAGGAAAATGGACTTTACAGGTTAAATAGGGAGAACCATATGCTGTCTCTTGATCGTACTGTATATGGTTGTTTTTTATGTATGAATGAGTATTAACCTTTGCTGCACCTGCAATATTAATTTGCTTTCTGTTCTTGATTTTAGAACTGAATAAAAAAAATAGGTGTTTTTGATGTAAGAAGAAGGGGGGTAGTTATCAAGCCGTCTACTTTTCTGACTTCGCCGGCCCAATACGCCCGCCTAAGCCTTTGAATACGTTCGCCTAAGTTATCAAAAAAAGCTGTCAAAAAGCCGCGGGCGATGAGCAGCGGACTGTGAGAGTTATCACTCATCCGATCTCGCTGCCCTTCGGCTTTTTCCCAGCTTTATTGCTAGCCTGTCACTAAGCACCCACACTAAACTACACTGTTCTATCCCTATACCGGCGCCCCCGGAGCCCCCCGAAACTCAATAAAGTTACTAACCCCTAAACCGCCGCTCCTAGACCCTGCCACAACTCTTATAAATGTATTAACCCCTAAACCGCCGCTCCTAGACCCTGCCGCAACTCTTATAAATGTATTAACCCCTAAACCGCCGCTCCTGGACACCGCTGCCACCTACAGTATACCTAGTAACGCCTATCCTGCCCCCCCTACACCGTCGCCCTCTATGATAAAGTTATTAACCCCTATCCTGCTGATCCCGCACCTCTCCGCAACTAAATAAATAGTTTAACCCCTAAACCGCCGCTCCCTGAACCCTCCGCAACCTATATTAAACCTATTAACCCCTATCCTGCCCCCCCTACACCGTCGTCACCTATAATAAATGTACTGTATATGGTTGTTCCGATCAGCCAATAGAATGCGAGCTCAATCTGATTGGCTGATTCCATCAGCCAATCAGATTTTTCCTACCTTAATTCCGATTGGCTGATAGAAACCTATCAGCCAATCGGAATTGAGGGGACGGCATCTTGGATGACGTCCCTTAAAGGAGCCTTCATTCGTCGTAGTCCGTCGGTGAAGAAGGAGGTTCCGCGTCGGCGGGAGGAAGATTCAAGACCCAGCTTGGAAGATGACATCGGCCGGATAGAAGACCTCTTCAGCGCCTCTTGGAAGATGACATCGCCCGGATCGAAGACTTCTTCAGCGCCGCCTGGATAATGACTTCATCGGATGGAAGATTTCTTCAGCGCCGCTTGGAGGATTAACTTCTTCCGCTCCGGATGTCCACTTCGGTTCCATTGCTGCTCGGCTGAGTGAAGACGACTCAAGATAGGATGATCTTCAGGGGATTAGTGTTAGGTTTTTGTAAGGGGGGTTTGGGTTAGATTAGGGGTATGTGGGTGGTGGGTTTTAATGTTGGGGGGGGTTGTATTTTTCTTTTACAGGCAAAAGAGCTGAACTTTTTGGGGCATGCCCCCACAAATGGCCCTTTTTGAGGGCTGGTAAGGTAAAAGAGCTTTGAACTTTATTTAATTTAGAATAGGGTAGGGCATTTTTTTATTTTGGGGGGGTTTGTTATTTTATTAGGGGGCTTAGATTAGGTGAAAGTAGCTTAAAATTGTTGTAATATTTTTAAAAGATTTGTAACTTATTTTTTTATATTTTGTAACAGCTTTTTTTATTTTTTTGTACTTTAGTTAGTTTATGTAATTGTATTTAATTGTAGTTATTTGTAGGTAGTTTATTTAATTAATTTAATGATAGTGTAGTATTAGGTTTAATTGTAACTTAGGTTAGGATTTATTTTACAGGTAATTTTGTATTTCTTTTAGCTAGGTAGTTATTAAATAGTTAATAACTATTTAATAACTATTCTAACTAGCTAAAATAAATACAAAGTTACCTGTAAAATAAATATAAATCCTAAGATAGCTAGAATATAATTATTATTTATATTGTAGCTATATTAGGGTTTATTTTACAGGTAAGTATTTAGTTTTAAATAGGAATAATTTATTAAAGTATAGTGTAGTGTTAGGTGTAATTATAACTTAGGTTAGGATTTATTTTACAGGTAAATTTCAGTTTATTTTAGCTAGGTAAGCTATTAAATAGTTAATAACTATTTAATAGCTATTGTACCTAGTTAAAATAAATTGAAATGTACCTGTAAAATAAAAATAAATCCTAAGATAGCTAGAATATAATTATTATTAATATTGCAGCTATATTAGGGTTTATTTTAAAGGTAAGTATTTAGTTTTAAATAGAATTAATTTAGTTAATAATAAAAATATTATTTAGATTTATTTAATTAATATTTAAGTTAGGGGGGCGTTAGGGTTAGGGTTTGACTTAGGTTTAGGGGTTAATAATTTTATTACAATGGCGGCGGCGTAGTGGGGGGCAGGAAAGGGGTTAATAAATTTATTATAGGTGGCGACGGTGTAGGGGGGGCAGATTAGGGGTTAATACATTTATTATAGTTGCGGTGGGCTCCGGGAGCGGCGTTTTAGGGGTTAATATGTATAGAGTAGCTTGAGGTGGGCTCCGGGAGCGGCGGTTTAGGGGGTAATAACTTTATTTAGTTGCGGCGGTGTAGGGGGGACAGATTAGTGGTGTTTAGACTCGGGGTACATGTTAGGGTGTTAGGTGCAGACAGCTCCCATAGAAATCAATGGGATGTCTGTCAGCAGCGAACTTGTACTTTCGCTATGGTCAGACTCCCATTGATTCCTATGGGATCTGCCGCCTCCAGGGGTGGCGGTTTGAAAACCAGGTACGCTGGGCCGTAAAAGTGCCGAGCGTACCTGCTAGTTTTTTGATAACTAGCAAAAGTAGTGAGAATGTGCCGCACTTGTGGAACATCTGGAGTGACGTAAGAATCGCTCTGTGTCGGACTGAGTCCGGCGGATCGAAGCTTACGTCACAAAATTCTACTTTTGCCGGTCTCGAGCCTTTGATAACTAAGGCGAATCAGCCTCGCCACAAATACGCTGCGGAATTCCAGCGTATTTGAGGTTGACGGCTTGATAACTACCCCCCGAAGGGTGCTGTATTCCCTGTCTTTAAAAAGTATTTTCTAAAATTCGAGATCTTATTCTTTTCTGATGGTATATGATTGATTAAATAAATGTCACATGTAATATAAGTGATAAAAGCGCAGCCTGTGTTATACATTAAATGCATAGGGTCCTATTTATCAAATGTCTTGTGGACCTGATCTGACAATGCGGATCAGGTCCGCAAGACATCGCTGAATGCGGAAAGCAATACTCTCTCCGTGTTTAGCATTGCACCAGCAGCTCACAAGAGCTGCTGGTGCAACGCCGCCCCCTGCAGACTCGCGGCCAATGGGCCGTCAACAAGGAGGTGTCAATCAACCCGATCGTACTCGATCGGGTTGATTTCTGGCAATTTCTGTCCGCCTGCTCAGAGCAGGCGGACAGGGTTATGGGGCAGCAGTCTTTAGACCGCTGATTCATAACTGCTGTTTCTGGCTAGTCTGAAGACTCGCCAGAAACACGGGCCCACAAGCTACGTTCGGAGCTTGATAAATGTGCCCCATAGTGTGTGCTAAATAAATGTCACATGTAATATAAGTGATATTAGCGCAGCCTGTGTTATCCATTAAATACATACGGCTAGATTATGAGTTGTGCGTTAGGCTTAAAAAGCTTTTTAACACCCGCTGGTATTACGAGTCTTGAAGGTACAGGCTCACCGCTCACTTTTTTGGCCAGACTTGGAAATACCGCAAATCCACTTACGTAAATTGCGTATCCTCTTTTTTACAATGGGACTTGCATAGCGCAGGTATTACGAGTCTGCCAAAAAGTGAGCGGTAGACCCTCTCCTGTCAACACTGGTACCGCATTTTAAAGTCAGTAGTTAAGAGTTTTACACTACAAAGCCGTAGCATAAAACTCTTAACTAAAGTGCTAAAAAGTACACTAACACCCATAAATTACCTATTAACCCCTAAACTGAGGCCGTCCCACATCACAAATACTATAATAAAAATTTTAACCCCTAATCTGCTGAACCGGACATCGCCACCACTATAATAAATATATTAACCCCTAAACCGCCGCACTCCCACCTCACAAACAATAGTTAAATATTATTAACCCCTAATTTGCCATCCCTAACATCGCTGAAACCTACCTACATTTTTTAACCCCTAATATGCCGCCCCCAACGTTGCCGCCACTATACTAAAGCTATTAACCCCTAAATCTAAGTCTAACCCTAACCCCACCTAACTTAAATATAATTTAAAGAAATCTAAATAAAACTTAATATCATTAACTAAATTATTCCTATTTAAAACTAAATACTTACCTATAAAATAAACCCTAAAATAGCTACAATATAACTCATAGTTACATTGTATCTAGCTTAGGGTTTATTTTTATTTTACAGGCAAGTTTGTATTTATTTTAACTAGGTAGAATAGTTATTAAATAGTTATTAACTATTTAATAACTACCTAGCTAAAATAAAGACAAATTTACCTGTAAAATAAAACCTAACCTAAGTTACAATTACACCTAACACTATACTATAATTAAATGAATTCCCTATTGGCAATCAGCCAATAGGATTGAGCTGGCATTCTATTGGATTGAGCTGGCATTCTATTGGTTTGAACTTCAATCCTATTGGCTGATTGCATCAGCCCATAGGATTTTTTCTACCTTAATTCCAATTGGCTGATAGAAATTTATCAGCCAATCGGAATTGAAGGGACGCCATCTTGGATGACGTCATTTAAAGGAACCTTCATTCAGTGTTAGCCGTCGGAAGGAAGATGATGCTCCGCGTCGGATGTCTTGAAGATGGACCCGCTCTGCGCTGGATGGATAAAGATAGAAGATGCCGTCTGGATGAAGACTTCTGCCCGTCTGGAGGACCTCTTCACCCGGCTTGGAAGAAGACTTCTCCCGGGTTCGTTGAGGTCTTCGGCCCGGTTGGATGAAGACTTCTCCCGGTAAGGTGATCATCAAGGGGTTAGTGTTAGGTTTTTTTAATGGGGTATTGGGTGGGTTTTAGAGTTGGGTTGGTTGTGTGGGTGGTGGGTTTTAATGTTGGGGGGGGATTTTTTTTTTTTACAGGTAAAAGAGCTGATTACTTTGGGGCAATGCCCAGCAAAATGCCCTTTTAAGGGCTATTTGTAATTTAGTGTAGGGTAGGGCTTTTTAATTTTTTGGGGGGGCTTTTTTATTTTGTTAGTGGGATTTGATTAGGTGTAATTAGTTTAAAAATCTTGTAATTTTTTTATTATTTTCTGTAATTTAGTGGGGGTTTTTTGTACTTTAGCTAATTTTATTTAATTGTATTTAATTGTATTTAATTTAGGAAATTCATTTAATTATAGTGTAGTGTTAGGTGTTAGTGTAACTTAAGTTAGGTTTTATTTTACAGGTCTATTTGTATTTATTTTAGCTAGGTAGTTATTAAATAGTTGATAACTATTTAATAACTATTCTACCTAGTTAAAATAAATACAAACTTGCCTTTAAAATAAAAATAAACCCTAAAATAGATACAATGTAACTATTAGTTATATTGTAGCTAGATTAGACTTTATTTTATAGGTAAGTATTTAGTTTTAAATAGGAATAATTTAGTTAATGATAGTAATTTAGATTTCCTTTAATTATATTTAAGTTAGGGGGGTTAGGGTTAGACTTAGATTTAGGGGTTAATAACTTTAGTATAGTGGCAGCGACGTTGGGGGCGGCAGATTAGGGGTTAATAAATGTAGGTAGGTGTCGGCAATGTTAGGGACGGCAGATTAGGGGTTAATAATATTTAACTAATGTTTGCGAGGCGGGAGTGCGGCGGTTTAGGGGTTAATATATTTATTATAGTGGCGGCGATGTCCTGTTCGGCAGATTAGGTGTTACATTTTTTTTTGTGTGTTTGCGATGCGGGAGGGCCTCAGTTTAGGGGTTAATAGGTAGTTTATGGGTGTTAGTGTACTTTTTAGCACTTTAGTTAAGAGTTTTATGCTACGGCATTGTAGTGTAAAACTCTTAACTACTGACTTTAGAATGCGGTACCAGGCTTGACAGGAGAGGGTCTACTGCTCACTTTTTGGCAGACTCGTAATACCGGCGCTATGCAAGTCCCATTGAAAAAAGAGGATACGCAATTTACGTAAGTGGATTTGCGGTATTTCCAAGTCTTGCCAAAAAAGTGAGTGGTACACCTGTACCTTCAAGACACGTAATACCAGCGGGCGTTAAAAAGCAGCGTTAGGACCGGCTAACGCTGCTTTTTAAGCCTAACACAAAACTCGTAATCTAGCCAATAGTGTGTGCTAAATAAATTTTACATGTAATATAAGTGATAATAGCGCAGCCTGTGTTATACATTAAATACATAGTAGTGCTAAATAAAGGTCACATGTAATATAAGTGATAACAGCGCAGCCTGTGTTATACATTAAATACATAGTAGTGCTAAATAAAGGTTATATGTAATATAAGTGATAATAACACAGCCTGTGTTATACATTAAATACATAGTAGTGCGAAATAAAGGTCACATGTAATATAAGTGATAATAGTATAGCCTGTGTTATACATTAAATACATAGTAGTGCTAAATAAATGTCACATGTAATATAAGTGATAATAACGCAGCCTGTGTTATACATTAAATACATAGTGTGTGCTAAATAAATGTCACATGTAATATAAGTGATAATAACGCAGCCTGTGTTATACATTAAATACATAGGGGTCGATTTATCAAGCTCCGTCTAAAGACAGTTGCTCCATATCTTGTCTGCCTGCTTTGAGGCGGCGGACAGAAATCAACCCAATCAAATACGATTGGGTGATTGACACCCCCTGCTAGCCACCAATTGGCTGAAAATCTGCAGGGCGCGGTATTGCACCAGCAGGTCACAAGATCTGCTGGTGTAATGATAAATGCCGATAGAATACGCTGTCGGCATTTATCAATGTGCGGCGGACATGACACACTACATCATATCATGTCTGTCCGCACAAAAATAAATTGACCCCATAGTGTTTGCTAAATAAATGTCACATGTAATATAAGTGATAATAGCGCAGCCTGTGTTATACATTAAATGCGTAGGGGCATATTTATCAAGTTCTGTATGGAGCTTGATGCCCCGTGTTTCCGGCGAGCCTTAGATTCGAATCAGCCAATAGAATGAGAGCTGCTTAAATCCTATTGGCTGATTTGAACAGCCAATAGGATTTTAGCAGCTTTAATTCCTATTGGCTGATTCAAATTTTTCAGCCAATAGGAATGCAAGGGATGCCATCTTGAAACGGCTCACTTGGATTGAAGATTCAGTGTACGGTGGCGACCGTATGAAGAGGATGCTCAGCACCGGATGTCTTCAGGATGGACTCGCTCCGTGCCGCCAGGATCAAGGTAGAAGATGACGCCTGGATGAAGATTAAAGAGGCCATCTGGATGAAGACTTCTCGCCGCTTGGATGAGGACTTCGCCGCCGGGATGAAGATTGAAGAGGCAGTCTGGATGAAGACTTCTTGTCGCCCGAATGAAGATCGTTCAAGCGGGACTTTAAAAACTGTAAGTGAATCGTTGTTTTTTTTTTTTTTGGCTTTTTTTAAGGGTTTTTATTTTAGATTAGGGTTTGGGCAGCAAAAGAGCTAAATGCCCTTTTAAGGGCAATGCCTATACAAATGCCCTTTTCAGGGCAATGGGTAGCTTAGGTTTTTTAGATAGTTTTTTTTTATTTTGTGGGTTTGGGGGGGGGGTGGGGGTTTGTAATGTTAGTGGGGGTTTGTATTTTTTTTACAGGTAAAAGACCTGTTTAACTTAGGGTAATGCCCTACAAAAGGCCCTTTTAAGGGCCCCCAAAAAGCCCTTTTAAGGTTTATTGGTAGTTTGGGGGTGGGGGGTTGTATACTGTTAGGGGGTGTTTGTTTTTGTAGCAAAAGAGCTGTTTTAAGGGCCCTTGGTAGTTTTTTTATAGATTAGGCTTTTTTTATTTTGGGCTGTTTTTTTTTTAAGGGTATTAGAATAGCGATAATTTTTATTTTTTTTGATAATTTAAAAAAAAAATTGTAATGGTAGGTTTTTTATTTTTTGTGATTTTAGTGTTTTTTAAATTTAGGTTTTAGTGTAAGGCAGCTTAGGTTTTATTTCACAGGTAAGTTTGTATTTATTTTAGCTAGGTAGTGATTAAATAGTTAATAACTATTTAGTAACTATTCTACCTAGTTAAAATAAATACAAACTTGCCTATGAAATAAAAATAAAACCTAAGATAGATACAATGTAACTATTAGTTATATTGTAGCTAGCTTAGGGTTTATTTTATAGGTAAGTATTTAGTTTTAAATAGGAATTATTTAGATAATGATAGGAATTTGTATTTAGATTTATTTTAATTATTTTTAAGTTAGGGGTTGTTAGGGTTAGGGTTAGGTTTAGGGTTAGATTTAGGGGTAGGTGTAGGGGTTAATATAGTTTATTTAGATTTTTGCGATGTGGGGGGCTGGCAGTTTAGGGGTTAATAGCTTTATTTTATTGTGGTGATGTTGGGGAGTGGTGGAATAGGGGTTAATAGATTTATTATAGTGTGGGCGATGTTGGGGTGCAGGGGAATAGGGGTTAATAACTTAAGTATAGTGGCGGCGATATCGGGGGCGGCAGATTAGGGGTCAATAGTTTTATTTAATTGGCGGGTATATCGGGGGTGGCAGATTAGGGGTTAATAACATGATGTAGGTGGCGGCGATGTCTGGAGCGGCAGATTAGGGGTGTTTAGACTCAGGGTTTATGTTAGAGTGTTAGGTTCCATAGACATAAATGGGGCTGCGTTATATTTTTATGCAATATTTTTTTATTTAACATTTTTATTACACAGCGTTATTTTGAGTGTAACTGTACTGTACAATTTTGTTTCAATAGCTTTTTGTGCAATTTTTTAGTTGAGAGTAACAGTTAACCAGAGCTTTGAAGTTGTGATGATCCGGCGCTTGTTAAGTTCAATTGCACTCAAGTGAACGTGTTTGCTTTAAACTCATTACGAGAGCTAATTCCGACGTAGGCAAAGAGCCGCAATATTCCTCTTATGGCTTGCACGCAACAGTTATTGTCGTAATCTTGCCATATGTGAGTCTGTGACTATGGCTGTTTAGCAGTTGCAAAGCATTAGACTTGTAGCCTTATGCACAGTTTGGAGTTGTCAAAATGAATGCTATGTTTTTTTAAATGCATTTGAATAAGTAAAAGATTAGAGATGCGATTATCTAAACTGAAACTTCTAGATATGTTCTGTTCCCTTTTTACTGTCTATCCTTAGCTTGCATGTATTTTATATTGTTCCCTTGTCTTCTGTATCTTTAAATGAGTTTAAATTGCAGTCAATCACGTCACATGTTGATATTTTTGATTTAACAATTTCTGTAGAAGATCAGAAAATTAAGGTTAGATCTCTTCTATTTTTAAAACAGTTTTATATAATTTAACTGACAGCTGTCATTTTCCAGTATAACTTAATTTTCAAGAACTAAAACTGTATAGAAAAACTATAAGTATTAAGTTATAACCAAGCTTTCTTTATAATAGAATAATGGAGAATATTGAATTTCCTGTAATTCTTGGTAAAACAAAAGGCTTGTTAAAATATATTAAAAAAAAACATAGTGTTTGTTGTATCAAAAATGGACCAAAATATTGTAAAACATACATTTGTTATCTTCTGTAAAAAAGAAATAAAGTGATTACGTTCATCCTATTCAATGAAAATCCCTTTAAACAGTTTAACATTTACTCTTCTCTTGTTGTGTATTGTTTATGTTATATGCCCAGTTCATCAGTGTGTCAAAATAGCAGGAGATAAAGGTGCTGGTAAAGACTAGAGAGAGAGAGATAAAGGTGCTGGTGTAGACTAGAGAGAGATAAAGGTGCTGGTGTAGACTAGAGAGAGATAAAGGTGCTGGTGTAGACTAGAGAGAGATAAAGGTGCTGGTGTAGACTAGAGAGAGATAAAGGGCTTGTGTAGACTAGAGAGAGATAAAGGTGCTGTGTAGACTAGAGAGAGATAAAGGTGCTGGTGTAGACTAGAGAGAGATAAAGGTGCTTGTGTAGACTAGAGAGAGATAAAGGGCTTGTGTAGACTAGAGAGAGATAAAGGTGCTTGTGTAGACTAGAGAGAGATAAAGGTGCTTGTGTAGACTAGAGAGAGATAAAGGTGCTGGTGTAGACTAGAGAGAGATAAAGGTGCTTGTGTAGACTAGAGAGAGATAAAGGTGCTGGTGTAGACTAGAGAGAGATAAAGGTGCTTGTGTAGACTAGAGAGAGATAAAGGTGCTGGTGTAGACTAGAGAGAGATAAAGGTGCTGTGTAGACTAGAGAGAGATAAAGGTGCTTGTGTAGACTAGAGAGAGATAAAGGTGCTTGTGTAGACTAGAGAGAGATAAAGGTGCTTGTGTAGACTAGAGAGAGATAAAGGTGCTGGTGTAGACTAGAGAGAGATAAAGGTGCTTGTGTAGACTAGAGAGAGATAAAGGTGCTTGTGTAGACTAGAGAGAGATAAAGGTGCTGGTGTAGACTAGAGAGAGATAAAGGTGCTGTGTAGACTAGAGAGAGATAAAGGTGCTGGTGTAGACTAGAGAGAGATAAAGGTGCTGGTGTAGACTAGAGAGAGATAAAGGTGCTGGTGTAGACTAGAGAGAGATAAAGGTGCTGTGTAGACTAGAGAGAGATAAAGGTGCTGGTAAAGACTAGAGAGAGAGAGATAAAGGTTCTGGTGTAGACTAGAGAGAGATAAAGGTGCTGGTGTAGACTAGAGAGAGAGATAAAGGTGCTGATGTAGACTAGAGAGAGAGATAAAGGTGCTGGTGTAGACTAGAGAGAGATAAAGGTGCTGTGTAGACTAGAGAGAGATAAAGGTGCTGGTGTAGACTAGAGAGAGATAAAGGTGCTGGTGTAGACTAGAGAGAGATAAAGGGCTTGTGTAGACTAGAGAGAGATAAAGGTGCTGTGTAGACTAGAGAGAGATAAAGGTGCTGGTGTAGACTAGAGAGAGATAAAGGTGCTTGTGTAGACTAGAGAGAGATAAAGGGCTTGTGTAGACTAGAGAGAGATAAAGGTGCTGGTGTAGACTAGAGAGAGATAAAGGTGCTTGTGTAGACTAGAGAGAGATAAAGGTGCTTGTGTAGACTAGAGAGAGATAAAGGTGCTTGTGTAGACTAGAGAGAGATAAAGGTGCTGGTGTAGACTAGAGAGAGATAAAGGTGCTTGTGTAGACTAGAGAGAGATAAAGGGCTTGTGTAGGACTAGAGAGAGATAAAGGTGTGCTGGTGTAGACTAGGAGAGAGATAAAAGGTGCTGTGTAGACTAGAGAGAGATTAAAGGTGCTGGTGTAAGACTAGAGAGAGATAAAGGTGCTGGGTGTAGGACTAGAGAGGAGATAAAGTGGGCTGGTGTAGACTAGAGGAGAGATAAAGGTGCTGTGTAGGACTAGAGAGAGATAAAAGGTGCTGGGTAAAGACTAGAGAGAGAGAGATAAGGTTCTGGTGTAGACTAGGAGAGAGATAAAGGTGCTGGTGTAGACTAGAGAGAGAGATAAAGGTGCTGATGTTAGACTAGAGAGAGAGATAAAGGTGCTGGTGTAGACTAGAGAGAGATAAAGGTGCTGTGTAGACTAGAGAGAGATAAAGGTGCTGGTGTAGGACTAGAGAGAGATAAAGGTGCTGGTGTAGGACTAGAGAGAGATAAAGGTGCTTGTGTAGACTAGGAGAGGAGATAAAGGTGCTCGTGTAGACTAGAGAGAGATAAAGGTGCTGGTGTAGACTAGAGAGAGATAAAGGTGCTTGTGTAGACTAGAGAGAGATAAAGGGCTTGTGTAGACTAGAGAGAGATAAAGGTGCTGCTGTAGACTAGAGAGAGATAAAGGTGCTTGTGTAGACTAGAGAGAGATAAAGGTGCTGGTGTAGACTAGAGAGAGATAAAGGTGCTTGTGTAGACTAGAGAGAGATAAAGGTGCTGGTGTAGACTAGAGAGAGATAAAGGTGCTGTGTAGACTAGAGAGAGATAAAGGTGCTGGTGTAGACTAGAGAGAGATAAAGGTGCTGTGTAGACTAGAGAGAGATAAAGGTGCTTGTGTAGACTAGAGAGAGATAAAGGTGCTTGTGTAGACTAGAGAGAGATAAAGGTGCTTGTGTAGACTAGAGAGAGATAAAGGTGCTGGTGTAGACTAGAGAGAGATAAAGGTGCTTGTGTAGACTAGAGAGGAGATAAAGGTGCTTGTGTAGACTAGAGAGAGATAAAGGTGCTGGTGTAGACTAGAGAGAGATAAAGGTGCTGTGTAGACTAGAGAGAGATAAAGGTGCTGGTGTAGACTAGAGAGAGATAAAGGTGCTGGTGTAGACTAGAGAGAGATAAAGGTGCTGGTGTAGACTAGAGAGAGATAAAGGTGCTGTGTAGACTAGAGAGAGATAAAGGGCTTGTGTAGACTAGAGAGAGATAAAGGTGCTGTGTAGACTAGAGAGAGATAAAGGTGCTGGTGTAGACTAGAGAGAGATAAAGGTGCTTGTGTAGACTAGAGAGAGATAAAGGGCTTGTGTAGACTAGAGAGAGATAAAGGTGCTTGTGTAGACTAGAGAGAGATAAAGGTGCTTGTGTAGACTAGAGAGAGATAAAGGTGCTGGTGTAGACTAGAGAGAGATAAAGGTGCTTGTGTAGACTAGAGAGAGATAAAGGTGCTGGTGTAGACTAGAGAGAGATAAAGGTGCTGTGTAGACTAGAGAGAGATAAAGGTGCTGGTGTAGGACTAGAGAGAGATAAAGGTGCTGTGTAGACTAAGAGAGATAAAGGTGCTTGTGTAGACTAGAGAGAGATAAAGGTGCTTGTGTAGACTAGAGAGAGATAAAGGTGCTTGTGTAGACTAGAGAGAGGAGATAAAGGTGCTGGTGTAGACTAGAGAGAGATAAAGGTGCTTGGTGTAGACTAGAGAGAGATAAAGGTGCTTGTGTAGACTAGAGGAGAGATAAAGGTGCTGGGTGTAGACTAGAGAGAGATAAAGGTGCTGTGTAGACTAGAGAGAGATAAAGGTGCTGGTGTAGACTAGAGAGAGATATTGGGTGCTGGTGTAGACTAGAGAGAGATAAAGGTGCTGGTGTAGACTAGAGAGAGATAAAGGTGCTGTGTAGACTAGAGAGAGATAAAGGTGCTGGTAAAGACTAGAGAGAGAGAGATAAAGGTGCTGGTGTAGACTAGAGAGAGATAAGGGTGCTGGTGTAGACTAGAGAGAGAGATAAAGGTGCTGAGTAGACTAGAGAGAGAGATAAAGTTGCTGGTGTAGACTAGAGAGAGATAAAGGTGCTGTGTAGACTAGAGAGAGATAAAGGTGCTGGTCTAGACTAGAGAGAGATAAAGGTGCTGGTGTAGACTAGAGATGAGATAAAGGGCTTGTGGTAGACTAGAGGAGAGATAAAGGTGCTGTGTAGACTAGAGAGAGATAAAGGGTGCTGGTGTAACACTAGAGAGAGATAAAGGTGCTGGTGTAGACTAGAGAGAGATAAAGGGGCTTGTGTAGACATGAGAGAAGATAAAGGGTGCTTGTGTAGACTAGAGAGAGATAAGGTGCTTGTGTAGACTAGAGAGAGATAAAGGTGCTGGTGTAGACTAGAGAGAGATAAAGGTGCTATGTGTAGACTAGAGAGAGATAAAGGTGCTGGTGTAGACTAGAGAGAGATAAAGGTGCTGTTAGACTAGAGAGAGATAAAGGTGTCTGGTGTAGACTAGAGAGAGATAAAGGTGCTGTGTAGACTAGAGAGAGATAAAGGTGCTTGTGTAGACTAGAGAGAGATAAAGGTGCTTGTGTAGACAAGAGAGAGATAAAGGTGCTTGTGTAGACTAGAGAGAGATAAAGGTGCTGGTGTAGACTAGAGAGAGATAAAGGTGCTTGTGTAGACTAGAGAGAGATAAAGGTGCTTGTGTAGACTAGAGAGAGATAAAGGTGCTGGTGTAGACTAGAGAGAGATAAAGGTGCTGTGTAGACTAGAGAGAGATAAAGGTGCTGGTGTAGACTAGAGAGAGATAAAGGTGCTGGTGTAGACTAGAGAGAGATAAAGGTGCTGGTGTAGACTAGAGAGAGATAAAGGTGCTGTGTAGACTAGAGAGAGATAAAGGTGCTGGTAAAGAATAGAGAGAGAGAGATAAAGGTTCTGGTGTAGACTAGAGAGAGATAAAGGTGCTGGTGTAGACTAGAGAGAGAGATAAAGGTGCTGATGTAGACTAGAGAGAGAGATAAAGGTGCTGGTGTAGACTAGAGAGAGATAAAGGTGCTGTGTAGACTAGAGAGAGATAAAGGTGCTGGTGTAGACTAGAGAGAGATAAAGGTGCTGGTGTAGACTAGAGAGAGATAAAGGTGCTGGAGTAGACTAGAGAGAGATAAAGGTGCTGTGTAGACTAGAGAGAGATAAAGGGCTTGTGTAGACTAGAGAGAGATAAAGGTGCTGTGTAGACTAGAGAGAGATAAAGGTGCTGGTGTAGACTAGAGAGAGATAAAGGTGCTTGTGTAGACTAGAGAGAGATAAAGGGTTTGTGTAGACTAGAGAGAGATAAAGGTGCTTGTGTAGACTAGAGAGAGATAAAGGTGCTTGTGTAGACTAGAGAGAGATAAAGGTGCTGGTGTAGACTAGAGAGAGATAAAGGTGCTTGTGTAGACTAGAGAGAGATAAAGGTGCTGGTGTAGACTAGAGAGAGATAAAGGTGCTGTGTAGACTAGAGAGAGATAAAGGTGCTGGTGTAGACTAGAGAGAGATAAAGGTGCTGTGTAGACTAGAGAGAGATAAAGGTGCTTGTGTAGACTAGAGAGAGATAAAGGTGCTTGTGTAGACTAGAGAGAGATAAAGGTGCTTGTGTAGACTAGAGAGAGATAAAGGTGCTGGTGTAGACTAGAGAGAGATAAAGGTGCTTGTGTAGACTAGAGAGAGATAAAGGTGCTTGTGTAGACTAGAGAGAGATAAAGGTGCTGGTGTAGACTAGAGAGAGATAAAGGTGCTGTGTAGACTAGAGAGAGATAAAGGTGCTGGTGTAGACTAGAGAGAGATAAAGGTGCTGGTGTAGACTAGAGAGAGATAAAGGTGCTGGTGTAGACTAGAGAGAGATAAAGGTGCTGTGTAGACTAGAGAGAGATAAAGGTGCTGGTAAAGACTAGAGAGAGAGAGATAAAGGTTCTGGTGTAGACTAGAGAGAGATAAAGGTGCTGGTGTAGACTAGAGAGAGAGATAAAGGTGCTGATGTAGACTAGAGAGAGAGATAAAGGTGCTGGTGTAGACTAGAGAGAGATAAAGGTGCTGTGTAGACTAGAGAGAGATAAAGGTGCTGGTCTAGACTAGAGAGAGATAAAGGTGCTGGTGTAGACTAGAGAGAGATAAAGGGCTTGTGTAGACTAGAGAGAGATAAAGGTGCTGTGTAGACTAGAGAGAGATAAAGGTGCTGGTGTACACTAGAGAGAGATAAAGGTGCTTGTGTAGACTAGAGAGAGATAAAGGGCTTGTGTAGACTAGAGAGAGATAAAGGTGCTTGTGTAGACTAGAGAGAGATAAAGGTGCTTGTGTAGACTAGAGAGAGATAAAGGTGCTGGTGTAGACTAGAGAGAGATAAAGGTGCTTGTGTAGACTAGAGAGAGATAAAGGTGCTGGTGTAGACTAGAGAGAGATAAAGGTGCTGTGTAGACTAGAGAGAGATAAAGGTGCTGGTGTAGACTAGAGAGAGATAAAGGTGCTGTGTAGACTAGAGAGAGATAAAGGTGCTTGTGTAGACTAGAGAGAGATAAAGGTGCTGGTGTAGACTAGAGAGAGATAAAGGTGGCTGGTGTAGACTAGAGAGAGATAAAGGTGCTTTGTGTAGACTAGAGAGAGGATAAAGGTGCTTGTGTAGACTAGAGAGGAGATAAAGGTGCGTGTGGAGACTAGAGAGAGATAAAGGTGCTGGTGTAGACTAGAGAGAGATAAAGGTGCTGTGTAGACTAGAGAGAGATAAAGGTGCTGGTGTAGACTAGAGAGAGATAAAGGTGCTGGTGTAGACTAGAGAGAGATAAAGGTGCTGGTGTAGACTAGAGAGAGATAAAGGTGCTGTGTAGACTAGAGAGAGATAAAGGTGCTGGTAAAGAATAGAGAGAGAGAGATAAAGGTTCTGGTGTAGACTAGAGAGAGATAAAGGTGCTGGTGTAGACTAGAGAGAGAGATAAAGGTGCTGATGTAGACTAGAGAGAGAGATAAAGGTGCTGGTGTAGACTAGAGAGAGATAAAGGTGCTGTGTAGACTAGAGAGAGATAAAGGTGCTGGTGTAGACTAGAGAGAGATAAAGGTGCTGGTGTAGACTAGAGAGAGATAAAGGTGCTGGAGTAGACTAGAGAGAGATAAAGGTGCTTCTGTAGACTAGAGAGAGATAAAGGTGCTGGAGTAGACTAGAGAGAGATAAAGGTGCTTGTGTAGACTAGAGAGAGATAAAGGAGCTGGGGTAGCCTAGAGAGAGATACAGTCTGTGTGTAGACTAGAGGAGAGGATAAAGGTGCTGGTAGACTAGAGAGAGATAAAGTGCTGGTGTAGACTAGAGAGAGATAAAGGTGCTGGCTGTTGACAAGAGAGAGATAAAGGTGCTGGTGTAGACTAGAGGAGAGATAAAGGTGCTGTTGTAGACTAGAGAGAGATAAAGGTGCTGGTGTAAGCTAGAGAGAGATAAAGGGCTTGTGTAGACTAGAGAGAGAGATAAATGTTCTGGTGTAGACTAGAGAGAGATAAAGGTGCTGGTGTAGACTAGAGAGAGATAAAGGTGCTGGTGTAGACTAGAGAGAGATAAAGGTGCTTGTGTAGACTAGAGAGAGATAAAGGTTCTGCTGTAGACTAGAGAGAGATAAAGGTGTTGTGTAGACTAGAGAGAGATAAAGGTGCTTGTGTAGACTAGAGAGAGAGAGATAAAGGTTCTGGTGTAGACTAGAGAGAGATAAAGGTTCTGGTGTAGACTAGAGAGAGATAAAGGTGCTGGTAAAGACTAGAGAGAGATAAAGGTGCTGGTGTAGACTAGAGAGAGATAAAGGTGCTGGTGTAGACTAGAGAGAGATAAAGGTGCTGGTGTAGACTAGAGAGAGATAAAGGTTCTGGTGTAGACTAGAGAGAGATAAAGGTGCTGGTAAAGACTAGAGAGAGATAAAGGTGCTGGTGTAGACTAGAGAGAGATAAAGGTGCTGGTAAAGACTAGAGAGAGATAAAGATGCTGGTGTAGACTAGAGAGAGATAAAGGTGCTGGTGTAGACTAGAGAGAGATAAAGGTGCTGTGTAGACTAGAGAGAGATAAAGGTGCTTGTGTAGACTAGAGAGAGATAAAGGTGCTGGTGTAGACTAGAGAGAGATAAAGGTGCTTGTGTAGACTAGAGAGAGATAAAGGTGCTTGTGTAGACTAGAGAGAGATAAAGGTGCTTGTGTAGACTAGAGAGAGATAAAGGTTCTGGTGTAGACTAGAGAGAGATTAATGTGCTGGTGTAGACTAGAGAGAGATAAAGGTGCTTGTGTAGACTAGAGAGAAATAAAGGTGCTGTGTAGACTAGAGAGAGATAAAGGTGCTGGTGTAGACTAGAGAGAGATAAAGGTGCTTGTGTAGACTAGAGAGAGATAAAGGGCTTGTGTAGACTAGAGAGAGATAAAGGTGCTTGTGTAGACTAGAGAGAGATAAAGGTGCTTGTGTAGACTAGTGAGAGATAAAGGTGCTGGTGTAGACTAGAGAGAGATAAAGGTGCTTGTGTAGACTAGAGAGAGATAAAGGTGCTGGTGTAGACTAGAGAGAGATAAAGGTGCTGTGTAGACTAGAGAGAGATAAAGTGCTGGTGTAGACTAGAGAGAGATAAAGGTGCTGTGTAGACTAGAGAGAGATAAAGGTGCTTGTGTAGACTAGAGAGAGATAAAGGTGCTTGTGTAGACTAGAGAGAGATAAAGTGTGCTTGTGTAGTACTAGAGAGAGATAAAGGTGCTGGTGACGGACTAGAGAGAGATAAAGGTGCTTGTGTAGACTAGAGAGAGATAAAGTGAGCTTGTGTAGACTAGAGAGAGATAAAGGTGCTGGTGTAGACTAAGAGAGAGATAAAGGTGCTGTGTAGACTAGAGAGAGATAAAGGTGCTGGTGGGTGTAGAGACTAGAGAGAGATAAAGGTGCTGGTGTAGACTAGAGAGAGATAAAGGTGCTGGTGTAGACTAGAGAGAGATAAAGGTGCTGTGTAGACTAGAGAGAGATAAAGGTGCTGTGTAGACTAGAGAGAGAGATAAAGGTTCTGGTGGTAGACTAGAGAGAGATAAAGGTGCTTGTGTAGACTAGAGAGACATAAAGGTGCTTGTGTAGACTAGCGCAGAGAATAAAGGGGTGCTTGATGTAGACTAGAGAGATGATTAGACGAGGTGCTTGTGTAGACGTGAGAGAGATAAAGGTGCTTGTGTAGATCGTAAAGAGAGATAAAGGGTGCTGGTGTAGCCTAGAAGAGATAAAGGTGCTTTGATGTAACTTGAGAGAGATAAAGGTGGCTTGTGTAGACTAGAGAGAGATAATGTTCTGGTGTAGACTAGAGAGAGATAAAGGTTGACTGGTGTAGACTAGAGAGAGATAAAGGTGCTGGTTGTAGACTAGAGAGAGATAAAGGTGGCTTGTGTAGACCTAGAGAGAGATAAAGGTGATGGTGTAGACTAGAGAGAGGATAAAGGTGCTTGATGTAGACTAGAGAGAGATAAAGGGTGCTGGTGTAGACTAGAGAGAGATAAAGGTGCTTGTGTAGACTAGAGAGAGATAAAGGTGCTTGTGTGACTAGAGAGAGATAAAGGTGCTTGTGTAGACTAGAGAGAGATAAAGGTGCTGGTGTAGACTAGAGAGAGATAAAGGTGCTGTGTAGACTAGAGAGAGATAAAGGTGCTGGTGTAGACTAGAGAGAGATAAAGGTGCTGGTGTAGACTAGAGAGAGATAAAGGTGCTTGTGTAGACTAGAGAGAGATAAAGGTGCTGGTGTAGACTAGAGAGAGATAAAGGTGCTTGTGTAGACTAGAGAGAGATAAAGGTGCTGGTAAAGACTAGAGAGAGATAAAGGTGCTGGATGTAGACTAGAGAGAGATAACGGTGCTGGTGTAGACTAGAGAGAGATAAAGGTGCTGGTGTAGACTAGAGAGAGATAAAGGTTCTGGTGTAGACTAGAGAGAGATAAAGGTGCTGGTAAAGACTAGAGAGAGATAAAGGTGCTGGTGTAGACTAGAGAGAGATAACGGTGCTGTGTAAAGACTAGACGAGAGATAGAAGATGGGCTGGTGTAGACTAGCAGAGAGAGATAAAGGTGCTGGTGTAGACTAGAGAGAGATAAAGGTGCTGTGTAGACTAGAGAGAGATAAAGGTGCTTGTGTAGACTAGAGAGAGAGATAAAGGTGCTGGTTGTAGACTAGAGAGAGATAAAGGTGCTTGTGTAGACTAGAGAGAGATAAAGGTGCTTGTGTAGGACTAGAGAGAGATAAAGGTGCTTGTGTAGACTAGAGAGAGATAAAGGTTCTGGTGTAGACTAGAGAGAGATAAATGTGCTGGTGTAGACTAGAGAGAGATAAAGGTGCTTGTGTAGACTAGAGAGAAATAAAGGTGCTGTGTAGACTAGAGAGAGATAAAGGTGCTGTGTAGACTAGAGAGAGATAAAGGTGCTGTGTAGACTAGAGAGAGATAAAGGTGCTGTGTAGACTAGAGAGAAATAAAGGTGCTGTGTAGACTAGAGAGAGATAAAGGGCTTGTGTAGACTAGAGAGAGATAAAGGTGCTGTGTAGACTAGAGAGAGATAAAGGTGCTGTGTAGACTAGAGAGAGATAAAGGTGCTGGTGTAGACTAGAGAGAGATAAAGGTGCTTGTGTAGACTAGAGAGAGATAAAGGTTCTGGTGTAGACTAGAGAGAGATAAAGGTGCTTGTGTAGACTAGAGAGAGATAAAGGTGCTGTGTAGACTAGAGAGAGATAAAGGTGCTGTGTAGACTAGAGAGAGATAAAGTTGCTGTGTAGACTAGAGAGAGATAAAGGTGCTGTGTAGACTAGAGAGAGATAAAGGTGCTGTGTAGACTAGAGAGAGATAAAGTTGCTGGTGTAGACTAGAGAGAGATAAAGGTGCTGGTGTAGACTAGAGAGAGATAAAGGTGCTTGTGTAGACTAGAGAGAGATAAAGGTGCTGGTGTAGACTAGAGAGAGATAAAGGGCTTGTGTAGACTAGAGAGAGATAAATGTGCTGGTGTAGACTAGAGAGAGATAAAGTTTCTGGTGTAGACTAGAGAGAAATAAAGGTGCTGTGTAGACTAGAGAGAGATAAAGGTGCTTGTGAAGACTAGAGAGAGATAAAGGTTCTGGTGTAGACTAGAGAGAGATAAAGGTGCTGTGTAGACTAGAGAGAGATAAAGGTGCTTGTGTAGACTAGAGAGAGATAAAGGTTCTGGTGTAGACTAGAGAGAGATAAAGGTGCTGGTGTAAACTAGAGAGAGATAAAGGTGCTTGTGTAGACTAGAGAGAGATAAAGGTGCTGGTGTACACTAGAGAGATAAAGGTGCTGATGTAGACTAGAGAGAGATAAAGGTGCTGCTGTAGACTAGAGAGAGATAAAGGTGCTTGTGTAGACTAGAGAGAGATAAAGGTTCTGGTGTAGACTAGAGAGAAATAAAGGTGCTGTGTAGACTAGAGAGAGATAAAGGTGCTTGTGTAGACTAGAGAGAGATAAAGGTTCTGGTGTAGACTAGAGAGAGATAAAGGTGCTGGTGTAAACTAGAGAGAGATAAAGGTGCTTGTGTAGACTAGAGAGAGATAAAGGTGCTGGTGTAGACTAGAGAGATAAAGGTGCTGGTGTAGACTAGAGAGAGATAAAGGTGCTGCTGTAGACTAGAGAGAGATAAAGGTGCTGGTGTAGACTAGAGAGAGATAAAGGTGCTGGTGTACACTAGAGAGAGATAAAGGTGCTGGTGTAGACTAGAGAGTGATAAAGGTGCTGGTGTAGACTAGAGAGAGATAAAGGTGCTTGTGTAGACTAGAGAGAGATAAAGGGCTTGTGTAGACTAGAGAGAGATAAGGTGCTGGTGTAGACTAGAGAGAGATAAAGGTGCTTGTGTAGACTAGAGAGAAATAAAGGTGCTTGTGTAGACTAGAGAGAGATAAAGGGCTTGTGTAGACTAGAGAGAGATAAAGGTGCTTGTGTAGACTAGAGAGAGATAAGGTGCTGGTGTAGACTAGAGAGAGATAAAGGTGCTTGTGTAGACTAGAGAGAGATAAAGGTGCTTGTGTAGACTAGAGAGAGATAAAGGGCTTGTGTAGACTAGAGAGAGATAAAGGTGTGTGACGAAACCAATCTCGCCACTGTACATTGGAGGGCCTGTTATGGAACATTCTTTGGGCTGGAGGTACATGGGCTTAAGGATACCCAGAGACTGCATGAAAATATGGAATTTTATATGCTGGACACCCCATGTACTTTCATAACTCTGTCTTATGTCTATGTCACCCTGTATCCATAAATACAGGATGGGTACAGGGTGTGAGTGCACCTTTTGGGAGCAATTGTGACTCTATAAGCCAAGTGGGCATAAAAGACTTTATAGCTAATAAGAACTGTTCCTATATTCTGTAATAAGATGTATTCTATGTATGTTTCAGATCTGATTGTGTCTCAGGAGTCTGTCTGGGTAAACTGATTGTGTCCTTGTGTGATTATGTTAACTAGACTGCCCAACATCAGATTGTCTGAGTAAACGTTCTTCCCTATTTAATTAACTTAATATGTTAATCTGTTTTACCTGTGAATAGACAATTGTTAGAGGTTTGATGCATTGTTCATATGTTTGCTTTACTGTTAAACCAATGCCCTCTGTAACCTGAAGCCAGGGTGTATAAATCTGTGTGCTGCCTTCAAATAAAGTAGTTATTCTTTTTTAAACCTGAAATGTGGAGCTTGGTCTCATGTTTGCAGGGAAACTGGCTGGGTTGTGAATTGCTGATTCCCTATGCAGGACATTGTTCATCTGGTATTAACCCTTGGTACACTGTTGGTACCGTAACAAGGTGCTTGTGTAGACTAGAGAGAGATAAGGTGCTGGTGTAGACTAGAGAGAGATAAAGGTGCTGTGTAGACTAGAGAGAGATAAAGGTGCTGTGTAGACTAGAGAGAGATAAAGGTGCTGATGTAGACTAGAGAGAGATAAAGGTTCTGGTGTAGACTAGAGAGAGATAAAGGTGCTGGTGTAGACTAGAGAGAGATAAAGGTGCTGGTGCAGACTAGAGAGAGATAAAGGTGCTGTGTAGACTAGAGAGAGATAAAGGTGCTGGTGTAGACTAGAGAGAGATAAAGGTGCTGGTGTAGACTAGAGAGAGATAGAGGTGCTGGTGTAGACTAGAGAGAGATAAAGGTGCTGTGTAGACTAGAGAGAGATAAAGGTGCTGGTGTAGACTAGAGAGAGATAAAGGGCTTGTGTAGACTAGACAGAGATAAAGGTGCTGTGTAGACTAGAGAGAGATAAAGATGCTTGTGTAGACTAGAGAGAGATAAAGGTGCTGTGTAGACTAGAGAGAGATAAAGGTGCTGGTGTAGACTAGAGAGAGATAAAGGTGCTGTGTAGACTAGAGACAGATAAAGGTGCTGGTGTAGACTAGAGAGAGATAAAGGTGCTGTTGTAGACTAGAGAGAGATAAAGGTGCTGGTGTAGACTAGAGAGAGATAAAGGTGCTTGTGTAGACTAGAGAGAGATAAAGGTGCTGATGTAGACTAGAGAGAGATAAAGGTGCTTGTGTAGACTAGAGAGAGATAAAGGGCTTGTGTAGACTAGAGAGAGATAAAGGTGCTGATGTAGACTAGAGAGAGATAAAGGTGCTTGTGTAGACTAGAGAGAGATAAATGTGCTGGTGTAGACTAGAGAGAGATAAAGGTGCTGGTGTAGACTAGAGAGAGATAAAGGTGCTGGTGTAGACTAGAGAGACATAAAGGTGCTGTGTAGACTAGAGAGAGATAAAGGTGCTGGTGTAGACTAGAGAGAGATAAAGGTGCTGGTGTAGACTAGAGAGAGATAAAGGTGCTGTGTAGACTAGAGAGAGATAAAGGTGCTGTGTAGACTAGAGAGAGATAAAGGTGCTGATGTAGACTAGAGAGAGATAAAGGTGCTGGTGTAGACTAGAGAGAGATAAAGGTGCTGTGTAGACTAGAGAGAGATAAAGTTGCTGGTGTAGACTAGAGAGAGATAAAGGTGCTGGTGTAGACTAGAGAGAGATAAAGGTGCTTGTGTAGACTAGAGAGAGATAAAGGTGCTGGTGTAGACTAGAGAGAGATAAAGGGCTTGTGTAGACTAGAGAGAGATAAATGTGCTGGTGTAGACTAGAGAGAGATAAAGGTTCTGGTGTAGACTAGAGAGAAATAAAGGTGCTGTGTAGACTAGAGAGAGATAAAGGTGCTTGTGAAGACTAGAGAGAGATAAAGGTTCTGGTGTAGACTAGAGAGAGATAAAGGTGCTGTATAGACTAGAGAGAGATAAAGGTGCTTGTGTAGACTAGAGAGAGATAAAGGTTCTGGTGTAGACTAGAGAGAGATAAAGGTGCTGGTGTAAACTAGAGAGAGATAAAGGTGCTTGTGTAGACTAGAGAGAGATAAAGGTGCTGGTGTACACTAGAGAGATAAAGGTGCTGATGTAGACTAGAGAGAGATAAAGGTGCTGCTGTAGACTAGAGAGAGATAAAGGTGCTTGTGTAGACTAGAGAGAGATAAAGGTTCTGGTGTAGACTAGAGAGAAATAAAGGTGCTGTGTAGACTAGAGAGAGATAAAGGTGCTTGTGTAGACTAGAGAGAGATAAAGGTTCTGGTGTAGACTAGAGAGAGATAAAGGTGCTGGTGTAAACTAGAGAGAGATAAAGGTGCTTGTGTAGACTAGAGAGGGATAAAGGTGCTGGTGTAGACTAGAGAGATAAAGGTGCTGGTGTAGACTAGAGAGAGATAAAGGTGCTGCTGTAGACTAGAGAGAGATAAAGGTGCTGGTGTAGACTAGAGAGAGATAAAGGTGCTGGTGTACACTAGAGAGAGATAAAGGTGCTGGTGTAGACTAGAGAGTGATAAAGGTGCTGGTGTAGACTAGAGAGAGATAAAGGTGCTTGTGTAGACTAGAGAGAGATAAAGGGCTTGTGTAGACTAGAGAGAGATAAGGTGCTGGTGTAGACTAGAGAGAGATAAAGGTGCTTGTGTAGACTAGAGAGAGATAAAGGTGCTTGTGTAGACTAGAGAGAGATAAAGGGCTTGTGTAGACTAGAGAGAGATAAAGGTGCTTGTGTAGACTAGAGAGAGATAAGGTGCTGGTGTAGACTAGAGAGAGATAAAGGTGCTTGTGTAGACTAGAGAGAGATAAAGGTGCTTGTGTAGACTAGAGAGAGATAAAGGGCTTGTGTAGACTAGAGAGAGATAAAGGTGCTTGTGTAGACTAGAGAGAGATAAGGTGCTGGTGTAGACTAGAGAGAGATAAAGGTGCTGTGTAGACTAGAGAGAGATAAAGGTGCTGTGTAGACTAGAGAGAGATAAAGGTGCTGGTGTAGACTAGAGAGAGATAAAGGTTCTGGTGTAGACTAGAGAGAGATAAAGGTGCTGGTGTAGACTAGAGAGAGATAAAGGTGCTGGTGTAGACTAGAGAGAGATAAAGGTGCTGTGTAGACTAGAGAGAGATAAAGGTGCTGGTGTAGACTAGAGAGAGATAAAGGTGCTGGTGTAGACTAGAGAGAGATAGAGGTGCTGGTGTAGACTAGAGAGAGATAAAGGTGCTGTGTAGACTAGAGAGAGATAAAGGTGCTGGTGTAGACTAGAGAGAGATAAAGGGCTTGTGTAGACTAGACAGAGATAAAGGTGCTGTGTAGACTAGAGAGAGATAAAGATGCTTGTGTAGACTAGAGAGAGATAAAGGTGCTGTGTAGACTAGAGAGAGATAAAGGTGCTGGTGTAGACTAGAGAGAGATAAAGGTGCTGTGTAGACTAGAGAGAGATAAAGGTGCTGGTGTAGACTAGAGAGAGATAAAGGTGCTGTTGTAGACTAGAGAGAGATAAAGGTGCTGGTGTAGACTAGAGAGAGATAAAGGTGCTTGTGTAGACTAGAGAGAGATAAAGGTGCTGATGTAGACTAGAGAGAGATAAAGGTGCTTGTGTAGACTAGAGAGAGATAAAGGGCTTGTGTAGACTAGAGAGAGATAAAGGTGCTGATGTAGACTAGAGAGAGATAAAGGTGCTTGTGTAGACTAGAGAGAGATAAATGTGCTGGTGTAGACTAGAGAGAGATAAAGGTGCTGGTGTAGACTAGAGAGAGATAAAGGTGCTGGTGTAGACTAGAGAGAGATAAAGGTGCTGATGTAGACTAGAGAGAGATAAAGGTGCTGGTGTAGACTAGAGAGAGATAAAGGTTCTGATGTAGACTAGAGAGAGATAAAGGTGCTGGTGTAGACTAGAGAGAGATAAAGGTGCTGGTGTAGACTAGAGAGAGATAAAGGTGCTTGTGTAGACTAGAGAGAGATAAAGGTGCTTGTGTAGACTAGAGAGAGATAAAGGTGCTGTGTAGACTAGAGAGAGATAAAGGTGCTGGTGTAGACTAGAGAGAGATAAAGATGCTTGTGTAGACTAGAGAGAGATAAAGGTGCTGTGTAGACTAGAGAGAGATAAAGGTGCTGTGTAGACTAGAGAGAGATAAAGGTGCTGGTGTAGACTAGAGAGAGATAAAGGTGCTGTGTAGACTAGAGAGAGATAAAGGTGCTAGTGTAGACTAGAGAGAGATAAAGGTGCTGTTGTAGACTAGAGAGAGATAAAGGTGCTGGTGTAGACTAGAGAGAGATAAAGGTGCTTGTGTAGACTAGAGAGAGATAAAGGTGCTGATGTAGACTAGAGAGAGATAAAGGTGCTTGTGTAGACTAGAGAGAGATAAAGGGCTTGTGTAGACTAGAGAGAGATAAAGGTGCTGATGTAGACTAGAGAGAGATAAAGGTGCTTGTGTAGACTAGAGAGAGATAAATGTGCTGGTGTAGACTAGAGAGAGATAAAGGTGCTGGTGTAGACTAGAGAGAGATAAAGGTGCTGGTGTAGACTAGAGAGAGATAAAGGTGCTGATGTAGACTAGAGAGAGATAAAGGTGCTGGTGTAGACTAGAGAGAGATAAAGGTGCTGATGTAGACTAGAGAGAGATAAAGGTGCTGGTGTAGACTAGAGAGAGATAAAGGTGCTGGTGTAGACTAGAGAGAGATAAAGGTGCTGGTGTAGACTAGAGAGAGATAAAGGTGCTTGTGTAGACTAGAGAGAGATAAAGGTGCTGGTGTAGACTAGAGAGAGATAAAGGTGCTGGTGTAGACTAGAGAGAGATAAAAGTGCTGGTGTAGACTAGAGAGAGATAAAGGTGCTGGTGTAGACTAGAGAGAGATAAAGGTGCTGGTGTAGACTAGAGAGAGATAAAGGTGCTTGTGTAGACTAGAGAGAGATAAAGGTGCTGGTGTAGACTAGAGAGAGATAAAGGTGCTGGTGTAGACTAGAGAGAGATAAAGGTGCTGGTGTAGACTAGAGAGAGATAAAGGTGCTTGTGTAGACTAGAGAGAGATAAAGGTGCTGGTGTAGACTAGAGAGAGATAAAGGTGCTGGTGTAGACTAGAGAGAGAGATAAAGTGCTTGTGTAGACTAGAGAGAGATAAAGGTGCTGGTGTAGACTAGAGAGAGATAAAGGTGCTGGTGTAGACTAGAGAGAGATAAAGGTGCTTGTGTAGACTAGAGAGAGATAAAGGTGCTTGTGTAGACTAGAGAGAGATAAAGGTGCTTGTGTAGACTAGAGAGAGATAAAGGTGCTGTGTAGACTAGAGAGAGATAAAGGTGCTTGTGTAGACTAGAGAGAGATAAAGGTGCTTGTGTAGACTAGAGAGAGATAAAGGGCTTGTGTAGACTAGAGAGAGATAAAGGTGCTGGTGTAGACTAGAGAGAGATAAAGGTGCTGGTGTAAACTAGAGAGAGATAAAGGTGCTGGTGTAGACTAGAGAGAGATAAAGGGCTTGTGTAGACTAGAGAGAGATAAAGGTGCTTGTGTAGACTAGAGAGAGATAAAGGTGCTGGTGTAGACTAGAGAGAGATAAAGGTGCTGGTGTAGACTAGAGAGAGATAAAGGTGCTGGTGTAGACTAGAAAGAGATAAAGGTGCTGGTGTAGACTAGAGAGAGATAAAGGTGCTTGTGTAGACTAGAGAGAGATAAAGGTGCTGGTGTAGACTAGAGAGAGATAAAGGTGCTGGTGTAGACTAGAGAGAGATAAAGGTGCTGGTGTAGACTAGAGAGAGATAATGGTGCTTGTGTAGACTAGAGAGATAAAGGTGCTGGTGTAGACTAGAGAGAGATAAAGGTGCTGTGTAGACTAGAGAGAGAGATAAAGTGCTTGTGTAGACTAGAGAGAGATAAAG